>NC_069002.1:1555387-1560387 GCF_001194135.2 Octopus bimaculoides | reverse complement strand
ACCAAAAATCGCAAAAAAATTAAAACTAAACAAGCACCAAAAAATTGTAAGAAAAGCCTATGTAACTCGAAACTCTTAAATTAGAAATATGTAAGAAAGAAATTTACGACAGACATGTTTAAATTTGATAAATGTTTGACAAAAGTCTTAAATTTTTGACGTGGTTTTGCTTCATACCCGTTTCTTAGGCAGGGTGCATGTTTTCAGGGTTTGGTTTAAACGCCCAGAATATTGAATTGCCTATTCTACACAGTGACACCAAGTTTATGTATGTTTATATCCATGCATG
The DNA here is from genome assembly GCF_001194135.2 of Octopus bimaculoides. NCBI lineage: Eukaryota > Metazoa > Mollusca > Cephalopoda > Octopoda > Octopodidae > Octopus > Octopus bimaculoides. The sequence goes on along the minus strand of NC_069002.1, from coordinate 1,560,098 downwards.
TACGCAGGAAAGTGTGGATGTAGACATATATATATGTATATATGTATGTATATATATGTATATATATATGTATATATATATATGTGCATATATGTATGTATATATATGTATATATATATATATGTATATATATATGTATATATGTATATACATATATATATGTATATATATGTATATATATATATATATATATATATATATATATATATATATATATATATATATATATATATATTTATACATATATACATACATACATATATATACATATATACAGAAATACATATATACACACATACATTCATACATACATGCATATATATATATATATATATATATATATATATATATATATATATACACACACACACATATATATGTATATATATGTGTGCATGAGCATCTGTGTGTGTGAATGTGGATGCATACAATAATATATGTACATATATATATACATATATATATACACACACATACATTCATACATACACATTTTTATATATATATATATATATATATATATACACTCACACACGTGTATATTCATACATTTATTTATTCCTGGATATATGCACGTATCTATATATATATATCGGTGTACGTATACATAAACTTACTTATACATACATATATACATACACACAGTTAGATGTATGGTGCGTCTGTGTGTTTGTGTGTGTGTCCGTGTGTGTGTGAATGTGCGCGCATGTGTATTTTATGTACGTGTGTATGATCGTAAATGGAAAATATACTTAGTGAAACGGAAGTAATTATCAATGACAACAGATATTTCAAAAATGGCAACAAATAAATAAAGTGTAAATAAATAAAAATGTGAGAAATTTGAAAAAAAAAAAGAACAAAAGAAAAAGACACAACAATCCGAAACACGTAAAAACAAAACAAAAGGAACAAAAAAAAAGACACAGTCACTGCGACGTGGCCGAAAAACAAACAGTGGTTAGAAAAGAATTCTCATCTGCAACAAACATGGCGTCCAGCTGGATAAGATGGATTGTGTGGTCAGATCCGGTATTCTAAAGATGCATATCCGGTTTCGATTACGCGTTGAAGATGTTTCGCTTTACTTATGCTAACGTAATTTGTCTTTACGTAAAACATAAATGTCAAATGTCGAAAATAAGAAAAAGGAAAAGTCACAAATCAAGTTTCTCTAATGTATGTATGTATGTATGTATGTATGTATGTATGTGTATATATATTCAATCAGAGGTTAAATTAACCTCATTAAGGGATAGTAATATCCAATGAATTACTGGTTTATTGCCTAATATTTTTTGTGAATAATAATGATATTCATAAAATAATAAGTTTAAATATAAATCTTGGTTTATAAATATTCAGAAGAAAATCAAGAAAATGGAGATATAGCATTTCACTCCGTCGGTTACGACGACGAGGGTTCCAGTTGATCCGATCAACGGAACAGCCTGCTCGTGACTAGACATTTCGCCTATCTTTCCGTTCTGAGTTCACATTCCGCCGAGGTCGACTTTGCCTTTCATCCTTTCGGAGTCGATAAACTAAGTACCAGATGCGTACTGGGTCGATCTAATCGACTGGTTCCCCTCCTCCAAAATTTAGGGCCTTGTGCCTAGAGTAGAAAATAAAAAGAATACGAAGATATACCCACAGAAAAGGACGGCAGCTAGAAGATGTGAGACCCTTTGCAACATTGATAAGATCGATGATGTTCACCAGAAAATTCAGGGATCCTTGTGTCCAGGAGCTGATTAGAGCAGAAATTAGTTGTCAGGGAGTTATGGGGTACCTTGATCCACCCTAAGTGGATCTTCTCACCCTTACATTACTTTGAAGTTTTGCACACACACACATACACGCACATCCGAAAATATTTTGTGATCGTTTTGTACGGTTTCTTTTGTGTTATATTTATAAGCCCTTGTGGCTAATGAAGCAAGACTTGTTATTATTAATATTGGCTGATGTTATTTGGTTATATAAATATAAATCTCAAACACAGTTATAAATCCACACTTATACACATACATCAACCTATATGTGTGTATATACATATATACATATATATATATATGCATAAACATACATACGTACATACATACATAACATACACATATATATGTACATACATAACACACACATATATATGTACATGCATATATATATATATATATATATATATATATATGAATGTATGTACGTATACGCTTACGTACGCGTGTATACGCATAGTTGGACACTTCGACTCACGCATATACGCACATTCAATATACAACCCAAAACAATCATCGTCATTGTCAGCGTCTTCTTCACCACCACCACCACCATCATCATCATCATCATCATCATCGTCGTCGTCGTCGTCGTCGTTGTCGTCGTCATCATCATCATCATCGTCAGCTCCACCACCTCCAACAACAACAATAACATTGTATTAAATTCGCAACGGAATCTATTGTTTAGATTAGTTAAAGCGTCGAGTATTATTGCCCATGAAACTCCAAGTGAAACTTTAGTACATACAACGAACAAAACTTCGAAATTGTTGTTTACTTATTTTTTAGGTTATTTATTGTTGACATTTTTTGTTCTTTTTGGATAAAAGTTTTAGTTTTGAAGTCTGTGGAAATGATAACGTTGGAATATTTATGAGAAAATAGTCTTTGATAGTAGATTTAGTTCACCGTTCCGTTTATAATATACCATTGCTAAAAAAAGAAGAAAAAAAAACCCCCAAAAAACAAAGAGCTTTTCGAATACAGACGACACAACTTTCCACCAGCCAACCAGCCAGTCAGCCAGACAACCAATCACAAAATGTTGGTTCGGTCAGTTGTTCGTCTGTCTGTGTGTCTTAGCTTATTTGTATTTGCTTGCATTGGTTTATTTGTTTGTTTGTTAGTTATCTGTTGATTTTCTGCCTTTCGTGTTTTTCTCCACCTTAGCTTTTTATTTCTATCTATCTATCTATACAGTTTCCGTCTACCCAATTTCATTCTGAACGAATGTGTTGGCCTGAGGCAATGACATTTTGCGAAAGATGCCGCACGAGGGAAGTGAACCTAAGACTTCTTGGTAGCGAAGTAATTTCTTAACCATTCAGCCACATACAGCCTGCAATAAAGGATAAAATCAGAAAAACATATCTTTTATGTTTTACATGTTTCAGTAACTGGATGCGGCCATGCTGGGACATCGTCTTCAAGGGTAAATCGAACTAATTGCTTAATATTTAAAATCTGTCGGTTACTTTTGCTGAGTCGCTAAGTTATGGACTCAGTACATCGCGGATTTTTCTGGCTAATATATGTAAATTTATATCGCGAGTTTCTGCGGCCGATAGGTATTTATATTCTTTTCAGATTTTAAATATTTCTGTTGGAGGTTTTGGAATGCAACATCCGCGATAGTCGAGGGATTACTGTATACACACACACATACATCTGTATGTGCATAAGCATGTACACAAGTATTAAGTTCAGTGTGAAATGAAGTCCGTATGAGACGAGAGAACTGTGATTTGCTAACAACAAAGCCATCAGCTTCGATTCTCATCCCAAGTTCTCGAGCAATCCCCGGTGGGCGAGACTTTTATAGCGAGACTAAATACATATTGATAGAACTCCTTATATTTATTTAAAATTTAAACAGTAAGAGTTTCCCACACTTCTAATCCAGTCACATATCCTTTTCCTCTCTCTCACCCACCCATCCTTTCCTCAGTAGGGGTTGGCATGTTGTGTCGCAATTATAAGAAACTTGTCCCTTATGTATATCAATATGTCTTAATGTGTGTGATAATATATGTGCCTGTGTGTGTATATGCATGAACGTGTGTGTATGTGTTTGTGCGTGTATGTACACGCACACGAACACACATACACACACGCATACACACATACGCACACATACACACACATATATGACGCGTGTGTATATGTATGTATGCACGTATGAATGTATATGTTTGCATACATGTACATATACATCAATCATTTATATATATGCGTGTTTTTGTATATATATAAATAATTAATATATATGTACATGCACGTGTATATATATATATATATATATATATATATTTATGAGTGTATATGTGTGTAAAATAGATTTCGAATACTACGAGAACATACGACCACACACACACATAGTTATATTCATAAACGAAGTGAATTACACACGCAAATACATACACACAGAGAAGACTTGATTGAGAACAGGTGACAATATTCAAGTAGCATGACTCTGAGAAGTCACTCATTTTTATAGTTCGTGTGTGTGTGTGCGCGTGTGTGTGTATAGATAGATAGTTAGATAGATATATAGATAGATACATGGATTGTATCTGGACAGACCTATTGATGCGTATATATACATACATACGTACATGTTTATATATATATATATATATATATATATATATATATGTGTAGGAGAGGAAACACCCTTCGGTCATGAATGGCCATGGGATTGCACCTAGAAAGTGACCGTCCGAGGCACAAGTCCGGGTAAGGTTGTTTATGGAAGACCAGCAGTTGCCCATGCATACCAGCCTCCCCTTCCCATGCTACCAATCTTATACAAGGGAAAGGCAAAGGGGCCGATACAGCTTGGCACCTGTGACGTCGCAACTCATTTCTACAGCTGAGTGAACTCGAGCAACGTGAAATAAAGTGTCTTGCTCAAGAACACAACACGCAACCTG
>NC_069002.1:1553796-1554767 GCF_001194135.2 Octopus bimaculoides | reverse complement strand
AGACGGTACTCCAGATGGCCTTAGACATGATGGCTGAAGCGAACTGTTTGTACTTATACACGATCTCCCAGGACATGCAGAGAGAGAGAGAGGGGGGGATCTACACGTATACACGATCTATCTATTACATTAAAGCAAAGGCGAATATATACGCTGATATATATGTATATATATATATATATAAGATACATATATGAAGACGGTACTCCAGATGGCCTTAGACATGATGGCTGAAGCGAACTGTTTGTACTTATACACGATCTCCCAGGACATGCAGAGAGAGAGAGAGGGGGGGATCTACACGTATACACGATCTATCTATTACATTAAAGCAAAGGCGAATATATACGCTGATATATATGTATATATATATGCATTTGCATGCATAAATGCGCATATACGTGCAAGGAAGCATGAACAAAAACCACAACAACAAAAAACTAAAAAAGAAAAACAACCAGCAACGGAAACTGAACTAACGCAAACAAAGACATAAACAAACATGCATTCATTTATTTTGCCGCCATTGTTTTTTGCTTCTTTTTTTAGAGCAACTTATCTTTAACTTGGAACAATTAGATAAAGATGTCCACTAAAATGACATTAGATTGGGGGAAAGGAACAAAAGAACAACGACAATAACACAAGCAACATCAACATCATCATCATCAATAACAACAACAATAATAGTAATAAAACACGCTGAAACAATGTGAAAACCAGTCGCAATACAATGCGAATGGTTACAATATATTGTAGTACAATATAATAATAATAATAATAATAATAATAATAATAATAATAATAATAATAATGATAAAAATAATAATGATGAGAATATTAGTAATAATGATAATAATAATAATAATAATAATGATAATAATAATAATAATAATAATAATAATAATAATAATAATAATATATTTATATATAGGTGTATATATATATAATATACATACTTACACACACAC
>NC_069002.1:1552313-1553144 GCF_001194135.2 Octopus bimaculoides | reverse complement strand
GGTGGAGGGGGCTGGAGGGAGGGAAGCAGAGAAGAATACGAGAGACAGTGTCTGCGTTGTTGCAGTTGTTGTTGTTGTTGTTTCTGCATGGTTGTGGTGTAAGTGTTGGTGGTGACGGTGGTGCTTGTGTTTGCAGTGGTGGTGGTGGTGGTGGGGTTATGGCGGCTGTGACGATAATGGGGATGACGGCGGCAGTGGTGGTTGGTGGCTGAAGTGGTGGAGATGTCGGTGAAAGTGAAGGTGATGGAGGCGTTATTGGCGGTGGTGATGGTGGTGATAGTGGTGGTGGTGGTAGTGAGTAATGGGGATGGTGGGAGCGTTGGAGACTGAGGTGGCGTTGTTGTACTTTAGCCTCAGACCAGTACCGACCAAACAACTTTTGATCAAAGATATTCTATCCATGACCATTGGATCTTTTTCTTTCCGTTTCTGCAGCAACCCAAGATGGCATCATCCAATGTGACCTTTTCTAAGACAGACAGTGGTGCGTCATTTCAAGCAGATTTGGTTACTATTTTCAGCAGGCCTGGTGAGCACATAGACGGCCTCTTCGTTTTCTGGTTCTGGTTCAGCTGGTGTCGAGGCTGCGACGGGGACAGCGGTTTGTGTGAGGCACCACGATGGGGATTTCGGCTGCAGCTATGGAGAGTTGGCGAGCTGAGGGAGAGTGGAAGGTAAACGAATTAAAAGAGGGGTAACAACAGCAGCAGCAGCTTTATCACTATAACAATGGACGCAAAACAACCAGCACCACTAATCACTGCTGAACCACCGCCGCCGCAGCCTCCGCCGCCTCCGCCGCCTCCGCCGCAGCCTCCGCCGCCTCCGCCG
>NC_069002.1:1549980-1552056 GCF_001194135.2 Octopus bimaculoides | reverse complement strand
CACCACCACCTTGGCAAGTGTCTTCTACTATAGCCGTGGGCCAACCAAATCTTTGTGAGTGGATTTGGTAGATGGAAACTGGAAGAAGCCCGTCGTATATGTATATATATGTACATGTATGTGTGTGTATATGTTGGTGTGCCTTTGTTTGTCCCTCCCAACATCGGTTGACAACCGATGCTGATGTGTTTACGTCCCCGTAACCTAGCGGTTCGGCATAAAAGACCGATAAAATAAGTACTAGGCTTACAAATAATAATCTCAGGGATCGATTTGCTCGACTAAAAGCTGTGCTCCAGCATGGCCACAGTCAAATGACTGAAACAAGTAAAAGAGTAAAGTGTATAATAAGGAGTAAATATTCAAAAGCAAATATTTATAAAGATATTATTATTGTTATTACTATTTGCTGTAAATATAAACTGAAGATAACAGCAATATAGGTGGCTGCAGGCTTTAAATAGCGTTAGATAGCTATACAGTTAAGTTGAGGGTTTTAACTCCACTTTCTAGCATGTAGGTGCATATATATATATATATATATATATATGATATATGTATATATTATGTATGTATATCTAGATCTATCTATCCGTGCGTGCTTACATGTATGTGTATATATGTGTGCGTTCATTTGTATGTTTGTATGAGTACGTGCAACATTTAACGTTGTTGTCGCACAATGAGATGTCGAGAGATATCGAAAGAGGGAATTATAGAGAAAGACTAGATGAAAAAAATGAGAGAGAGAGAGAGAGAGAGAGAGAGAGAGAGAGAGAGAGAGAGAGAGATAGAGAGAGAGAGAGAGAGAGATAGAGAGAGAGAGAGAGAGAGAGAGAGAGAGAGAGAGAGAGAGGAGCAAAAACAGAGATAGAGGGGAGTCACGCATGCATCAAGATTTATCAAACCAACACCGTAGCGTGCAAACGTGAATACCATCAGAAAGGAATCTGCAGGTATGTGGCTAAAATGATGAGAATCTAAATAAAGAATTGAAAAATAGATTCACTAATCCCGCAAATTAATGAGAAAAAACATAAATGGATATGTGTGGAGTACGTTTTTACCTCTATTGACATCCATTCTCTTTTTTAAGTAATGAAACCACAATAAATTTCTTATAAAGAATTTTGGAAAACCAACAGCGAATTAAAGCATTACGTTTAGACCCCATCGGATTAGATGCCGGAAAAAAGATATTGTTTCAAAGACAAAGAAACGATTCCGGAATCGAATATGGAACTCAGTAGATAAAGAATAGGTAATGAAAACCCAACTAACGAACATAGTCAACACATAAAAACGCTTTAGCTTCCGCTGTAAAGGACGAAGAGCCAAAATATAGAGGAGGGAACAGAGGGGACACTTTTTATGGACCTAGTATGTGATTAGATACAGTTCCAAGACAAATATTTTGTCTGTTCACTGAGTACAAACATTTTGTCTGTAACACTGGATTCAGAAGAACAACTTGTAAACCTCTGAGTAGCTCCTGCATTTTCTGCATGGCACAAAGCATCTCCATTGTTTCACAAAGAAAAAGGGTTCGTTTAATGCAAAAAAAAAAGAAGAATCAATTAGAATCGCAGTTTAGCCCAAGAACATTCCTAATTAGCAAAATCTACGATCAAAACGATTCAAACCGAGACCATTCCATTCTAACTTTCTCTCAGAGTCTATATTTTTCAGTTTACCATTCTTTATTCCAGACGATAAAGAGTGATTTGAGGGAAATCTTGGCCGCGTTTTCTAGCATGTCGAAGGCTCCAGTTAAATAATGAGCAAATGAGATTACTGTTTATTTATTTCTTTGCAAATTAATTTATTGATTTATTTATTAATTTTTCTCTTCGTCTCCGTCATCTCATTCCAATCATGTTTGCATGGTGAACTCCAGACATCACCCAGTGGATTTGAAGGTTCGAGCAAACACACATGTCCTGTCTTTCTTCTGCCCTACCCACTCTACTCTCTCTCTCTCCGTCTTGCGTCCTATACGTATAGGGATGCATACATACATACATACATACATACGTATATACACATAAACAAGTTACGTGTATATATATGTTTATA
>NC_069002.1:1549150-1549970 GCF_001194135.2 Octopus bimaculoides | reverse complement strand
ATATATACATACATACGTATATACACAAACAAATTACGTGTATATATATGTATATATATATACACATACATATATTAACACATGCATATACATAAACACAGGCATGCATACGTAATTAGGTACTTGTACTTATACATGTATGAAAATACATATATATATAAGTGTATAGCATATATACTTATAGGATCTATATATGTATATATATACACACACACACATATATATACACATATACATATACACACACATATATGCACACACAAACACACACACATATATATATATATATTGCATGTGCGTATGTATGTGCACACGAGAGTGTGAATATACATGCCTATATTTGTGTCTATATGTGTGTGTGTGTGTGTTTGTTTGAATGTGTGTATGTGTGTGTGTATGTGTGTGGATATATATTTACACACACACGCACACACCTGAAATATGTGCGCTACAAGTCCACGTCATGTGCATATATGAAAATTACTGCACGCGCTTACTACACAAGAAAGTTCCCAAGTATACATACACTGTATACTAAATCTGTATTCTGAGAGAGAGAGAGAGAGAGAGAGAGAGATAGAGAGAGAGAGAGAGAGGGGGGGGTAGTGAGAGGGAGAAGGGCGAAGAAATAGAGGGAGACACCAATAACTAACGTCACTTAATACTTATAATCTGTGGTCAATATTGACCAATTATGTTTGTAAAATTGCTACCCATCATTATCACAACATTTGCTAATACGAATAAGGCAAGCTCTATGAAAATGCATGTTCATAACATACATACATACATACATACATACATACATACATATACATAT
>NC_069002.1:1548271-1549089 GCF_001194135.2 Octopus bimaculoides | reverse complement strand
ATATATATATATATATACACATATATATATAGAGAGAGAGATTTATATGTGTGTGTATATACATGCACACACGTGTGCATATACATAGCGGCATATATCTAACTATATGTTATACGTTTGTGTATGTAGGCTCGTGCGTGCGCGTGTTTGTGAGTGTGTGTGGTGTTGTTAGTATGTTAGGAAGACCAAAAATGAAAACACTCAAGATTTAGAGTAAGGAATAAAATGGAAAAGGAAGGAAATTTAACTGCATTTAGAGAAACTATTAACGTCTCGTTATCTGATTTTAGACGCCGTTTGTTAATGTCCTCAGTCAGTCGGCCGTGCATACCAAGCCGTCTCTCCCCATGCCACCAATGTTATCCCAGCGAAAGGCAAAGGCTGATACAGCTTGGCACCAGTGACGTTGCAACTCATTTCTACAGCTGAGTGAACTGGAGCAACGTGAAATAAAGTGTCTTGCTTAAGAACACAACACAACAGCCCAGTCCGAGAATCGAAGACACTACCACATGAACGTAAGCTCGACGTTCTAACCAGTGAGTCATGCGCTTTCACAAACATACACACACACACAAATATATGTATTTATCTATATTATACAAATATCAGAATCCTCCCGACAGTCATGAGATCGCTACCCACCACCAGCATTAATGTCTTCCTTCCTCCTTGGACCTCAGCTTTTCCAGACGATATTTATAGAGTCTATGCATGCCGTATTCGGCTTCCGGTTATTTAGCTTATGAATATGGCATTCAAGGTTATATGATGCCGATATATATATATATATATATATATATATATATATATATATA
>NC_069002.1:1546605-1547729 GCF_001194135.2 Octopus bimaculoides | reverse complement strand
ATATACATGCATATATCTACATACATATATATACGTATACAAATGCGTTCGTTTTCTTTGGATCTATAAAGTGTCTGAAGATGTTTTACCGTTCCTCACTTTCTGCCAAAAGATTGCTGATAACTCTGAGAATCATCTCACGTCTGAACACATTCCATTATTACCATATATAAACGAATCAAGCGAACAGACAGACGGACCCAATAACAAAACAACCGTCCCACAGCCCACCCACTGCATCAGCCGACCAAGACATCGACCAACGGCTTATGTATGTATGCATGCATGCATGTATGTGTATGTGTGTGTTTGCGTATGTGTGTGTGTGTGTGTGTGTGTGTGTGTGTTTGCATGTAGGTGTATACGAATGTATGTTTGTGGGTATATGTCAATATATGTGCACAGATATGTGTGTGGGCCTGTGCATGTGTTTGTGTTTATGTGTCTGTGTGTCTGAATATAATTCTATGTACATGAATGTGTTATACGTAAATATATACATGGACATATATATATGTATATGTATGTATATATATACATATATATATATATGTGTGTGTGTGTGTGTGTATGTTTGTATGAATATATAGAAGAAGTATCTTGAACGAAGAGCACCTGCAAAAGTTTAAAAACAAATTTCTGTTATAAGACGTATTTTTTACGCTTTCCTTTCGCGTACACCTACACAGGGTCATACATAGACATACATCAATGGACACATAGAATTACATATAAATATAGGCGTACGTATAAATAATATGTATATATATATATATACACACATGCAAACACATATAGACTTATACATGAATGCATGAATGTAAATAAACACATGCATATGCATACGCGTGCAAATATACGTTCAGTAACACATACATGCACAAAAACTTAGATTTTCTTTACTAATATGCCTATATAATCTTATATATACATGCCTATACATCTACAGAGAGACATACAAACACACTTATTGTACAAATATACGTACATGCTTAAACATACATTACATATTCAGTGACTTATTATGTTCTTAGATACGCACATACACACGCACACAAACTTATACGTACACATAGAGATACATACATACATACATACATACATATGTATATATATATATATAT
>NC_069002.1:1540426-1545937 GCF_001194135.2 Octopus bimaculoides | reverse complement strand
GTAAAGGGAACTATACAAGTCTGGGAATAAATGTACTTGAAATGCCTTATTATTATTATTATTATTATTATTATTATTATTATCATTATTACTATTACTATTATTATTATTATTATTATTATTATTATTATTATTATTATTATTATTATTATTATTATTATTATTATTACGGTGTTGTGTGGGTGTTATCTTGCTTTCGTATTTTCTTTTGTACTAAAAAAAAAATATGAATTTTTAATGAAGGTTTTTTTGGAGGGGAAAAAGAGCAAAAACTACAATTCGCACAACTGTAAATAACTTTGAAGTAAGCCAACCTGTAGTCCTCCTTGAAAACACACACACACACGCAGCGCCCCTCCCCCACACACAAACAGACATACACATACTAATAAAAAAAAACACACGCATACACAGATGCGCAAAAATTAACGTTTAATCTGGAATTAACAGGTGTGAATTACGTAACAGACTCTGTTTTGTGTGGACGAAACGGGGACCGTAAAGGTAGATTCTCGTTGTCAAATCTCAGTATTTTACCATCTCGCTTTTTCTTACCCTCCTCCCGTTCGCTCTCTCAATACATCCATCCACACACACGGACACACACACTCGCATAAACACACATACATATATATATGTATAGATACATATATATGTGTATATCTATATCTATATCTATCTATATATATATATATATACATGCACACGCACATGTATGTTTATATGTGTATATATATATATATATATACATACATATATATACATATATATAGGTATTTATACATATACATATATGCATATATATGTGTATCATACGTACGTGCCTGTGTGTATATATACATACATATATATATGTATATATATATATATATATATATATATATATATATATATATATATATATGTGTGTGTGTGTGTGTGTGTGTGTGTGTGTGTATGCGCCTATGTGAGCGCATGTACTTTTAAGAAACTACTCAATATCTGCATTTCCATAGTTGTGGAGATGAACACACACACACACACACACTCGTGCGCGCATGCGTAATACATACATACATACATACATACATACATACATACAAGTGTGTGTTTTGTTTAATGAATTCCGGATAAACATGATATTTTTTTCTTTACAAACAATTGAAGGACATAGAAGAACGAAAGAAAAATTGCTTAGAAGAAAAATGAAGCGAAAAACTATTTGAGTGTTTACAATAATGGAATTTTAGAGTAATTCAATATTCCGTTTTAGATGTAATATGGTTTACGTTAGAATGGTTTGTAGTCGATTGGCACAATCTGGAGAGCATTGGAGAGGCGAGAAGCGGAAAGAAAAAATACTTGTGGCAGTTTGTAATGAAGTTTTGTATTTTGAGTAAAAATCTCGCTTAAGGATTTGAACTTTCTTCTTTGTGGAAATTTTAGCTGACAATTTTTGCAGGTCGAGCGACCCCAAAAAAGGACCTCCCAGGTGGCGCGCGAGTTGAGATGCAGTTGTAGTAGTAATAGTAGTAGTAGTTGTTGTATAATGACACTTCTGGTTTGATCTAATTTTATTTTGCACATGACTTACAAAATATCTCAATCTAACTTTTGATTATTTTCCTCCCCAATTTCAGTTTTTTGATTGCCCGATGCTAGCATTGCTGGGTGGTAGTAAGTTACCTTCCCAGTCATATGGTTCCAGGTTCAATCTCACTCTGTAGGACCTTAGGAAAGCATATATATCTATATCTATATATATACATATATACATATATATATATATATATATATATATATATATATATATATATATATATATATATATATATATATACGTGCACATACACACACACACACACATATTTATAAAGTAAAGGTTATTTGCCAACAAAATGTGGCTATCCTGGAAGGGACGGTGTTACCGCTGTTTAACCCTAGGAAACATATATTCGAAACTAGGATTACAGATATTGCCATACCTGGGGATGCACGCATAGTTAACAAAGAGCTGGAAAAATATGTTACTGAAAGATGAAATTGAAAGAATGTGGGTAGCGGAAAGAGTAACTTGTCATCCCAATAGTTGTAGGAGCACTCGGAGCACGAACAACCCAGTTCGAGAAATATGTCGGAGAAATTAGAATTGACATGAGAGTAGAGCATGCCCCCACCAAATTGCTCCAATGGGTTCAGCGAGCTTCTTTAGAATGGTATTTTTGTGTTGAGTATCTGCCACGATATTTAACACCTGAGTACGAAGTCTTAAGATTCGTGGAAAGAGACCCTGAGTGACCCGGTGTAACCTTTGACAGCGTGTTGCTGTCCGTTCTCAGAATTAACCGAAGCAAGTAAAATGGAGAGCTCTGAGAAGTAAAATAAAATAAATACAACAATAATATCAATATCAAGAGTTGATGGTGGATTTCATTTTCGTTCCGTAATTTAAGAAAACAGTACAAAAATTCACAAAATGTAGATTTCCCAAGAATTATTTTCTCACAATTAAAATTTGGCCGACATATGCCAACAATTCTCGATTTCACAAGACGCAAACACAATAAGACACGCACAGGCACTACAACAAAGATGAAAGTACATATATCAACATACGCACACGTAAATATACACACGCCTAAACGCACGCATATACGCATATATGTATATATACCTACACATATGTATAAATATATATATATGCATATGTATATGTATATGTATCTCTCTCTCTCTCTCTCTCTCTCTATATATATATATATATATATATATATATATATATATATATATATATATATATATATATATTATATATATATATATATATATATATGTGTATATATATGTATGTGTATATATATGTATGTGTGTGTATGTGTGTGTGTATACATACATGTATATGTATACAAAATATAATTGTGTGTATGGTTGTTTGAATATGTTGTGAAAGTAACATTCTTCTCGCATTTGAAATTCAAGAAATTTATTATAAACCTAAACGAGGTTTTTTCAGAAAATGGCTACAAAAGACACAACAATATTTATAAAACAACTGGATTAATAATAATAATAATAATAACAATAATAATAACAATAGTAATAATAATAATAATAATAATAATAATAATAATAATAATAATAATAATAAAGATAATGATAATAATAATAATAATAATAATAATAATAATAATAATAATAATAATAATAATAATAATGAGAGAAACAAAAAAAATACACCGAAATATAAATGATTTTCAAGACAAGATCTCAGTCCGCGCGCGCGCGCACACACATACACACACACATGCAAGCACATACAAGTACAAGGACTCACGAACAAAACACTTACGCAGATACATAAATGTACAAACACACATAAATATCCGCACACACACAAATATACATACACATACAAACACGTACGTATACATAAATACAAAAATTCACACACACACACACACACACACACACACACACACACACACACACACACACACACACACACCCATAGATATATTTCTGAAAATTGTTTCCAAATGTTTTCGAAATTTCCACATCTAAAAGATCTTTGACTCTGTGAAAAATGGTAATTCTAAGGAATGGTAGAAGATTCTGGTGAGAAAATTAACAAGATTACAATCGTATTAATGTGATGCCTCAGACGAAGTTGGTGGTAGTGTTGATGATGATGATGATGATGATGATGATGATGTGATGAGGCAGAAGAGGAAGAGAAGGAAAAGGAAATGGGAAAAGAGAAAGGTAAAGGGGGAGGGAAAGAAAATTAAATGAGTGAAGAAGGAAAACAGGACGACATTGATGGCTGCAGTGACCTTCATTCAGTGATGGGAAACAAGGGACATATTGGCCTGCTTATACGAATCAGTGCGGGAGAGGATGTGTGCCTGTGCATGTGTGTACGCAATGCGTGAGAGTGTATGTGTTTGTGTGTATATATTCTTTTATTTTTTTATTCTTTTACTTGCTTCAGTCATTTCGACTGCGGCCATGCTGGAGCACCGCCTTTAGTCTAGATATTTTCGAGAAAGCTGTCCTCTACCATAACAATGCTCCAGGCAATAGTGGTTTCAAAGATAAATTAATATATAATCCCTTTAATAACAATAATAATAATAACAATAATAATAATAATAATAATAATAATAATAATAATAATAATAATAATAATAATAATAATAATAAGCCTAGTGACTTCAATAGTAAAGTAATAGATAACCCCTCCAATATTAATCAGAATGTTAATAATAAACCTAAAAATAGACTTAGGAAAATTATTTGGTTGGCCCCCACCCCTTTCCCTTAATGTAAAAACTAACATAGGTAAAACATTCCTGTCTTTCCTAGACAAACATTTCCCAGCAACTCACAGATACAGGAAAATATTTAACAGGCGTTCTGTGGAATTATCACTTAGCTGCTGCTCCAATATGAAAAGTGTCATTGCACAAGGTGAACACCAAGAGTCTTAATCCAGTTGACCAGCAATGTATGATTAAACCTGTCACATATGAGGCAGAAGTTACTGCAATTGTAGATGATAATACCACCGATAAAAACACCAATATTGGACTACATGAAGGAGAATTTGCCAATCACAGCTTCCTTCCGACATAGGAATAAAAGCAAATCTACTTTTTCATTTTCCGTTTTCTAACCTTCCACGTTTCGCATATCCTTCCTTCTCGACTTATCGCGTTTCTTCTCTCATTCAATTTTTAGTTCGTTATGTTATGCGTTTTGTGCCTGATGACTGTACAGAGATGTTACACACGTTATTATTAACTATTTGACATGTTCTAAGCACAAGGAACTATTAGTAGCACTTAAAAACATGTATTATCTCTAGTAAATAGTATTTGTCTTTAACCAGATGCAGTACTTCATATGTTGATCTTACCATCATGGAACTATACGTTATATATATACACACACACACATTTTCTATATAAGAACATCGTGATAATGAATAGTGTTTTCCCTGACTCACAGGGTGCAAGCAATATCAAGGGTGACACCGTTTGCAAGACACACTGGAATTAAGCAAAACGACGTGCCAAAAAAGGTTTGAAACCGACACAGTGATGGTGCTGTTCATTAGAAAGGCCCGTATTATGAATGAACGGAGACAAAAGTTAAAGACAAATAACAAACATAAAGCTGAGCGATATTAACTTAGAAGACTAAGCGATATCAACTTGCCCCGGAAGTGTAAAAAATTACTATTTAATGCACTTCGCTTTTGGGTTCCTCTGTAGGTTGTCACAAAATGAACTTGTGGATTAACAGCTTCAAGAAACGCTCAACTATTTAGGAGTTCACACATATGCATACATACACGCACACACACACGCTCATATATATGTATACATACATACATACATACATACATACATACATACATATATATATATATATATATATATATATATACAATTATATCTATCTATTTATTATCTATCTATCCATTCATCCATCCATCCATGTATGTATGTATGTATGTATGTATGTATA
>NC_069002.1:1536445-1536797 GCF_001194135.2 Octopus bimaculoides | reverse complement strand
TATCTCTCTTTTATGAAATTCATCCCACTCGTTTGTTTAAGATGGATTTTTTTTATGAAAACGCATATCTTTTAGACAATATTTGTAAATTTATTATTATTATTATTATTATTATTATTATTATTATTATTATTATTATTATTATTATTATCGTTTTCATATCGCCTCATGCTTTTCGTTTTTATATTAGTCATAAAAGCAACAACGTGGGTGGCAATAAGCATATACGCTTATCTGTCTCTCTGTCTGTCTGTTTATCTCTGTCTTTCTCTCTTTCTGCATATATACTTATATATACATATATGCATATATATATATGCACACACACACACACACACACACACACACACAC
>NC_069002.1:1531624-1532026 GCF_001194135.2 Octopus bimaculoides | reverse complement strand
ACACACACACATACACACACCCATATATTTCTATATATATATATATGTATATATATATATATATGTATATATATATATAGTATATACAGACACACATAGATGCATGTATACATATATATATATATTCGTACGTACCCACGCATACACACACACATCTATATATTCATTCATGAATGCGTGTCCATGAATAATATCTCACTAAGACCCACGCTCTCTCTTTCTCTCTCATTCATACACAATTACGACAACAGGGAGAGAGATATAGAGGGTGAAAAGGAATGAGAGAGATAGAAAGAGAAGGAGAGTGAATAGTGAGAGAGGTGAACGAGAGCGGAGAGAGAGAAAGAGAGAGAGAGAGAGAGATAGATAGATAGATAGATACTATGTAGTATATAATTATAT
>NC_069002.1:1525700-1531027 GCF_001194135.2 Octopus bimaculoides | reverse complement strand
TATATATATATATATATATATATATCTTTAGCAAGAAGATATATTGCTAAATATATCTTCATAAGGCAGGTCAAGAGAACTTCTGTGTGAGCTGAGGCGTACGTTGGTGACTTGAAAGCGAAATTGTGCCGGCCATATTGGAGCAAACGGCAGAGTTTAGGTCCGTAGCGACTGGTGTAACTTTGTTACAAGATGGATTGGTAGGTGGGTTGATACTCTGGTTTGATGGCGGAGTGCAGGTGTGTGTGTGTGTGTGCAGTGGTTAGTGTAGGCGAGTTACAAGGTGAATTGGTATGGTGGTGATGCTCAGGTTTGGTGGCAGAGGGAAGGAGGTGGTTAGTGGCAAGTTGAGGGCGTTTCGCAATGAGAATAGGCGTGGGGGTTAGATGGTTTTGAGGCTATGTGGCGGAGGCGGATGGTAGATGTGAAACGAGCTGGAGTGGTTTTGTGTTGATGATTTGCTAGGCGAAACCTTAGGGCGAAACGATCAAGTGATGCAAGAGGAACATTCAATTAAAGACAACTGAAAAAAAAAAAAGATTACAAAACAAAAGAAAATGAAAAAGAAGAAATAACGTGAACGATGCCGATTGCCGATTGTTGCCTTCATTAAAAGAGAATCGTGTCAAAGATTCTTGATTCCTTGAGGAGATTAAACCAATACGAAGTTAATATGAAAATTTTGGTCTGCAAACTTCACGCCTAGTCCTCCTTCAACATTATTCAGCTGACAACGGCAAGTCGGCCGTGATGGTTTCTATCATTTTGCCGACGGCGTTACATCTTCTGACGCCATGAACGCTGTAGCGCTTTTTAAAAACTTGCCTTCTTTTCTGATACTTGTAAATTATTCCGTGCGCGCGCACGTACACACACGCACGCACGCACGCACACACACACACACACACACACACACACACACGTACACACACATACACACACAAATATTGCTGTCTTTTGAAACTTTTGCTCTTCTTGATGTCGTCGACGTTGCTGTGGTTTGATGGTATCGTTGTTGTTGTTGTTGTTGCTCGTTGCAGCATGTTGTTGCTTGTTTGTTGTTGTTGAGGTTCGTTGGTGTAGTGGTGGGGGTTTGATTTAGGGGGTAAGTTAGGCCATGGGCTGTAGGGGATGCGTAAGGGGAAATTTTGCCTGGGTTTGAAAGCGAGGGTTGCTGATGGTGAGTGAAAGCAAAGGAACGAGAGGTTAAATCATGGGGGGATTGAGAGGTGAGAGAAAAGGGGTAAGAGGTGGGCGCAAGGGTGAAAGGTGGAGGTAAAAGTTGAGAGATGGCAGCAAAGGGCTAACAACAACAACAACAACAACAACAACAACAACAACAACAACAACAGCAGCAGCAGCACAGCGGAAACTGCAACAACAACGGCGCAAACTACAGCAATTACTACTGCTGCTGCTACTACTACTACTACTACTACTACTACTACTACTACTACTACTACTACTACTACTACTACTACTACTGCTGCTGCTGCTGCTGCTGCTAATAAATTCAAATAAACAAAAAAATTACAAAGGTGAAGCTTGAGAGAGAATTTGACTATTATTTCTAGCATATTGTTTGTTGTACAAGAGAAGATCTAGAAAACAGTATCAAAAAATCAACTACAATGACAAGAACAACAAAATCAACACCGAAAACGACAACAACAACAACAACAGCTACAACAACAACCATATCAGCCAAAACAAGCTTCTTCATGGGGGATTTTAGTTGCTAGAAATAGCAACCAAATCTCTCTTAAATTATAACTTAGCGTTTCGAGAAATTAAGGCATTCCTTGGCTGGAATTAATTTGTTCTTCATTTTGATGCATCAGGTGTGTGTGTGTGTTCGTACGTTTGCGTAGCTCTATAGCTCTATGAAAGAGAGAGAGAGAGAGAGAGAGAGAGAGAGAGAGAGAGAGAGAGAGAGCAAAGTGTGTGAAAGGAGCAGCAGCAGCAGCACTACCACCACCAATAACAATAACAACAACAATAGACGTAGCAACAATATCAACGATAACAACAGCAACTATAAAAATACTGGCACTCCGTCGGTTACGACGATGAGTGTTCATGTTTATCTGATCAACGGAACAGCCTGCTCATGAAATTAACATGAAAGTGGTTGAGCACTCCACAGACACACGTACGGTTAACGTATTTCTCAGGGAGATTCAACGTGACACAGAGTGTGACAAGGTTGGTCCCTTTCGAAATACAGGTACGACTCATTTTTGCCAGCTGAGTGGACTGGAGCAACGTGAAATAAAATGTCTTGCACAAGGACACGACGCGTCGCCGGGAATTGAACTCGTGACCTTACGATCGTGAGGCGAATGCCCTAACCACCCAGCCACGCGACTTCGCTAAACTCTGTAGCAAGAACAACAATATCAATGATAATTACCATACCGGTATCATATCATCATCATCATCATCAACAACAACAAATTAGTAACAAAAATATCGGCCGCAACAAAAACAATAACAACAACAACTGTAACAACAAAAACATCAACAACAGCAACAACAGCAGCAACAACAACAACAATGGCAATGATACACAACAACAAAGACAAGAAGAAGAACAAAAACGACAACAACGTTATAGTTTGCACGGAATTTCCATTTTTACACTAGAGATATAATTAATTTACATATGTAATTCATATATTTAAATATTGATCAGCTTCATTAGCATAAAGCTCACACATTTTAGCAGGGGTAGGGAGAATAATTGATTGAATCAATATCATTAATTTGACTGACTGGTTACAGCATTCTACCGAACCCCCTCCCCAAACCACGAGGATGAAAGACAAAAGTTAATTTCCACACGGTACGAACGTACAATGCGAAGGGACGTAACTCAAGATTCCCGATGACATCCCTCACTTAAATATCTATTACTTGTTTCAGTTAATACACTGCGGCCATGCTGGGGCACCGCCTTGAAGAATTTCTAGCTGAATGAATCGAAGCCTGGTACTTATTTTACCGATCGGTTTTGCCGAACCACCACGTTACGGTGAACACAAACGCACCATCCGGTCTAGGAATTGAAACACTGATCTCACGACCGTGAGGGAGACACCCAAACCACTAGGCCAGGCGCCCTCACAAACCTATACAGACACACATAGACACATGATGCATACCTGGGTATATAGGTATGTCTTTCATCTGTTATCTTTTTTTTCCAGTCATTAGACTGCGCCCATGCTGGGGCACCGCCTTCAAGAACTTTGAATCGACCCAAGCACCTTTTTTCATTAAAGCCTGGTACTTAGTTTATCGGTCGCTTTTGCTGAACTTTTATGTTACCGGATGTAAGCACACCAACACCGGTTATCAAGCTGTAGTGGGGAACAAACTTAAACACAAAGACACACACTCAAATATGTGTGTGAGTGTGTGTGTGAGTGTGTGTAAATTAGCAGGTTGATTTGTTCGAGTGAAGTTCTTCAAGGCGTTACTCCAGCATAGCCGCAGTCAAGTGACTGAAACAAGCAAAAGATGAAAATTCCATCACGAAAGTATGAAATGACAAAATTTGACTTTGCTGGGATTTGAACGCAGAATGGCTGAAGGAAACTGCGACGCATTCTTTGCAACGTTCTGGCCACTTTACCAATTCGCCGCCTGTCATGGTTTGTGTTGTTGTTGTTGTGGTGGTCGTCGTCGTTGTTGCTGTTGCGGCAGTTGTTGTTGTTGTTGCTGTTGTTGGTTTTACTGTCGTTTCCTTTTTCTTTTTTTCTTTTTTCATATTTATATTTAATCTTATTCGGTTAATTAATATTTTTCCCCCAGATTAAAATTTAAAAAAAACAAACAAAAACAAAAACAAAAACAAACAACAACGTCAATGACAGCATCAACGACGTCACTCTCTTGGACACTCTCCACCCCCAGCACCACCATTTCCACCACCACCACCACCACCATTTCCACTACCACCACCACCACCATTTCCACCACTGTCACAATTCCAAAATAAATAAATAAATAAGAATAACAGGAAATGATTGAAACGACAAATCGTAAAATTTGTCTATTTTGAAATCTGGTGTTTGTGTTAAACCATTATCTAAATTCTATAACAATGATGCCAAAATTATTCTGGTGTGGAGGATGGGTGGGTTACAAAGCGAAGCGTAGGTGGAAGCTGCAAGTGGCGGTGGTGGTAGTGGTGGTAGATGTGGTGCTGGTGGAGCTACTACTACTACTACTGCTGCTGCTGCTGCTGCTGCTAGTAGTAGTGGTGGTAGCAGTAGCAGCCGCAGCAGTAGCATTAGCAGCAGTACTGCCAATAACAACGACAGTAGCAGAAGAACCGATGGCCGTATTGATAGTGGTGGTCATGGAAGGAAATCTATCAAAATAAATAATTCATTTCTGTTTGGCCTATTTAAAAAACACACAAAAAAACACAACAGCAACAAGAAAAACGAAAACAAAAAAAAATGAACTCAATAAACACAAACCAAACAAGACTAGTTAATGAAATCCGTTTTTAAAAGCCCCAGCTAATTGCATAGCCTCTTATGCAGCCCATTTTTCAGTGATGTGATTGAATTATTCGCAATAAAAATTTCCGAGTATTAATGGCGGCAACTGAATTTCACGAACGTCGAATAGTTTGCTGCGCCATTAAATGTGAAAAGCGAAAATTAGGCAGCCATTGCCGTAAGGGTATTTTTGATTGTGTTAAGAATAATTAAAAGTCATTATACGATTTTTAATATTTATATGCGCATATATAAATATCTATGCATCAATGTGTGTATGTGTGTGTAAATGTATGTATATGTACTTCTTTCTATGTGTATATGCAGGTCTGTATGTATGTGAACTTATGTATCTGAGTGCATATATGTAAATGTATGCGTATATATATATATATATATATATATATATATATATATATATATATATATATATATATATATATGATGTGTGTATGTGAATATATATATATGTATGTATGCATATATATATATATATAATATGATGAGTATCTAAGCCTGTATGTAGGTATACATACGCACAAACATGTATGTATATTTCCAGTTTCTATGCGTGTGTATACGTTTATACGTTTGTGCACGATACTGTGTATTGCATGGGTATATAATAATGAAGCCATCGATCCGATTCACGTGTATATGCATGTAGGAGTCTTGTGTGTCTCTATGTGTGTGCATGTGTGCGCGCTTGTGAGCGTGTGCATGCGCATGTGCAGTTATACTACTTACAGACGTCATCGTATTATGAAAAGCAATATATATGTATATATATATATATATATATATATATATATA
>NC_069002.1:1523891-1525690 GCF_001194135.2 Octopus bimaculoides | reverse complement strand
ATATATATATATATATATATATATATATATATATATCCATACATAGATATTATAAACATACAATCAAGCCTATATCTATGTATGTGTTATATATACATATAATCTTTCTCTTTCTACATACATATGTATATATGTATATGCGTATGTATGTATCTGTATATATATATATATATATTTGTATATTTGTATACATGTACGTATACGTTTATATGTACAGACATGCATATATATTATATATATATGTAAGTGTGTGTGTATTGTTATGAAGATTGGTAGATAGATAGATATACACACTCATACACACACAAAATCATATGTATGGTCAAGCATGAAGAAAGCAATTATAAACAGAAGCTTCACTACACACGTAATGAGGGTACTAATTGCGTTATGTATTAATTATATTACGAGTTAATTTAAAGCGAAACAGGTCAATAAACAGAGGCACACCCAAGAGGTTTTCTCACAATGTCCATCTTGGGCTGAGACTTAGCGTAAATGTTCACTTTTGTGGCATTGTGGTAAGACGTTTGCTTCCCAACCACATGGTTCCAGGTTCAGTCCCATAAGCTACCTCCTGATTTCTTAAAAATATCCTGCCCGGGTACACCACAAATGAAATATAAAACGATGGGCTGACCTTCTCTGAGACACATCTGAACATCGATTTGCTTGGATGAGGGGTTATATGGATATAAACACTAAGTGAAACAAAGGCATGAATTAGTAATGTTTGAAGCTATCATGCAAGGCCTGTAATTATAGGGGTTGCGGGGGCAGAGGAGGGGTTAGCCCTTTACATCGATGCCAGTACTTAACTGGTACTTATTTTTTGACATCGAAAGGGTGAAAAGCAAAGTCGACTTCCGCGGCGATTGAAGTTAATTAGACATATATTCTTTTCTTTTTTAAGTCCATGTAACTTAGCGGTTCAGCAGTAGGGACTGATAGGAAAACTGCTACGCTTAAAAAGTAAGTACTGAGATCGATGTTTTCGACTTAACTCTCCAAGGCGGTGCTCCAGCATGGCTGCTGCCTCATGACTGCAACAACCAAAAGATAAAGAAAAAATAAAAGATAATGTATGATTATACCATTCGTAAAAACATTTTAATAATGTAATATTTAACATAATATATGATTATGCTATTTTGCCATCATTTAAAAAAAATACATTAATGATATGATAATTAACATAATTTATTAACGTTGTTTTTTTTAAAAAAACAATATCTTAATAATATAATATTTAACATAATACAACAATGTACTATTGTATCAAACATAAAATATGAATTTAATCTATTTAACATAACAAAATTATTGGCACAATATGCAATAATTAAAACGATAATTGCAATGATATTGTAATTATAAAGACACATAAACACACGGACGATTTTTGAAATTTGAATAACGTAGAATGGATTAAAATATGATTTAACAGCTATTTCTAATAGATCGATTGTCCATGTAGAAGTTTCGCCTTTGGTTGGATTAGAATTACTGTCATTGGTGCATGATGGTCATGTTTAGAACGTCTTTGAGTCTGTTCAGTTAGGGTTGCCTGGGCACTATGATGCACACACACACACACATGCACACACACATGCACACATATATGCACACGTAGACATACGTGTACATCTCTCTCTGTCTCTCTGTATACATATATATATATATATATACATACATACAGACATAGATGTGCACATATAAACATATGTAATATATACATACACACGTATATTCATTCACATATACAAATACAATATATATATATATATATATATATATAT
>NC_069002.1:1521573-1523881 GCF_001194135.2 Octopus bimaculoides | reverse complement strand
TCTCTCTGTCTCTCTGTATACATATATATATATATATATATTTACACACACTCATAAAATCTCTACCACGTACAGTATAGTTACCACCAATCCTACAACAACTAAAAACCACCATCACAACCGCGAACACCATCCTGACCACTGTCCCCATCACCACCATCACCACAACTACGACGAGATCGTGTACCATCATGCCTCTACTAATACCATGGTCTACTAACAACAACAACAACAGCGGCAACAAGAACAGCAGCAGCAGCAGCAACAACAACAACAACAACAACAGTAGCGCCATCTACGTCAGATTTGAGTAAAAGATAACGTTGAAGACGGCTGTGTTGTCCCAGTGGAGCGATTCTCTCTCAGTTTTACCTAAGTTTAGCGTTCCTCTGAAGCGTGCTTGAAATACTCTGGGGACGTGGCCCGCATGGCACGGCCGTCAATAAGTGCCACAGGGCGAAATACAACAACAACAACAAGAACGACAATTACAAGTACTAACAATAATAAAACTACGATTGATAGAGAGAGCAACAACGATTTGAAAGAGCAGACAACGACAGTAGCAACAACATCTGTATTAGCAACAGTAAAAATGAGCAATGCAGAAGATGATGATGATGATGACGACGACGACGACGACGATGATGATGATGACCATGATGACGAAGACGACGATTGCGATGATGATGAGGAGGAAGAAGACACCGATGATGACTATGTTGATGAAAAAGATAAATGAAGCAAGAAAACAAAATGAAAAGAAGAAGAAGAAGAAGAAGAAGAAGAAGAAGAAGAAGAAGAAGAAGAAAGAGATAAATGTGAAGAAGAAAAAGCAAAAGGAGAAAGGAAAAAGCTAATTATTTGATTAGAATTAAGCGAGGTTTCACTTTCATAAAAAGCTTATGAATCTATTGTTATCAATATGTTATTCATTCTCGTATTAACGTTATGAATATGTTAGCAATATATTAGTCATATGTATTAAAATGTTATGCACATGTTATATGTATTAATATGATTCTAAGTCAGCATGTAGTGTTTGATTGCGGTTTAAAAATTCAAAACGAACAATACCGCGGTGCTTCCACCAAACACACAACATAACCATCCTCCTATGGAGCTCAGTCTTTGAGGTAGGTTGTCGAGATTTATCCTTGTCAATCCACTGCCTTTTGCGTTGAACATTGTCATAAAAGACCCCTTTTTCATTACCTGTAATGATATTAGGAAGAAACGGGTTATTTCTCTGCCTTAAAAAAGACTTGTCGCTATGGACCTTCCCTATTCTTCTCACTAAGAATACGGGAGTCTCGAACACCCAGCTTGCAGTCATTTCCTATGTTTTCCAAGTAGCGACAGATGGTGGATTGGGATGTGTTGATGTCAATTGCTAATTCCCGAGTACTTTTACAAGGATTGAATTCCACTAATCCTCTTAAAGCATCTAGATCGAAGTCTGAAGAGGCTCTTGGTCTGATTTGATCTCTCAATAACAAATCTCCGGAACGAAACTTTAAAAATCAATTTCGCACTTGCCGGTCAGTAATGACACCTTCTCCACAGACACTGCGCCTTTCCGTAGTTGATTTTGTAGCATTTTTCCTATTCTTAATCTCCCACAACATCATGCTGCGGTTCCACTTGACTTCGTGGTTGTTCTCCATCTTAGTAATATCTTGGTGGAACCTTTCTCCATGCTCATTACTCACTGTGCCAAACTTTGGAGGAAAGAAATTGAGGTGGGAGTGGAGAAAGTGAATTTTGAGTGACGAGTCATTGCCCAAGACTATCCTGACAAAAATGTAGAAGGAAAGATAGCAAGACGCTTGTGGATGGAAGACACCAAAGAATGAACTGGCAGAATGAATCTGTATGACTGTATGCATGTGGAAGTGGAAACATGTCTTCAAAAAGGAGAGAATTTCTTCTCGGACAAATTCGAAGAGGCTGTATGATTAATTCATAACTTAAACAACTTTAAAGCCCTCCTTTTTTTTAAAATACAAAATAAAATAATGTTAAGCTTGACCTCTGTCTTTCTGTCTGTCTGTCTGTCTGTCTGTCTGTCTGTCTGTCTATCATCCAATCTATCCATCCATCCAATTATTCCCCCATCCATCCATCCATCCATCCATCCATCTCTCTCTCTCTCTCTTTCTCGCTTCCTTTCTATATAAACTGAAACATGGAAGTAACCGAGGTTCTCGTTACACACGCAAACACAGATATGTAAACATGTATGTATGTATGTGTGTATGTATGTATTATGTATGTATGTATGTATTATGTATGTATGTGTGTACAC
>NC_069002.1:1519984-1521511 GCF_001194135.2 Octopus bimaculoides | reverse complement strand
TCTCTCTCTCTCTCTCTTTCTCGCTTCCTTTCTATATAAACTGAAACATGGAAGTAACCGAGGTTCTCGTTACACACGCAAACACAGATATGTAAACATGTATTATGTATGTGTGTATGTATGTATTATGTATGTATGTGTGTACACACACAAACACATATGTGTACATATGTATCATGTAAAAGTATATATATTTACATATACATATATACGTATATAAACAAGCTGAAGAGTTGTACGTGTATATGTGTCCACATATATTTGTGAGTGTATGTATGAATATGTGTAAACATGTGAATACGATTGCATATATCAATAAATATGTAATGCATTTGTGTGAATATATATACATATATGTATGTATGTATGTATGCATGTATGTATGTATGTATATGTATGTATATGTACACTTATATATATATGGATGTAAACACACCTGTCCATACACATATCCAAACACATGAAAAGTATGTATGTAGTCGAATCAAATAACAGACATGATAATCTCAAAGAAATCTACCGGACTTTCGTGTGTGTATATAGTTTATGTATAACAAACACGTATAGGTATTAATTGCATGAGAATTCACGATTCGCGTATCGAAGCGTTCTATCGAAAATATATCGTTTCTTTTGGTGATAAAACATAAACCACAAAATACAAAATAAGCATCAAAATCAGATGGAAGTTGTCCCACGGGCCAAAAGAACGCGCAATATGACATTTGGACAAATACAGGATTCTTTTGTTGTATATGTTGATCTCTGGGCCTCTGCGAGTTCCACCAAAAACCCTAACATCGTCCGCCTTATCTCTTACATTTCTTTATAGTTCGGCATGTGGTGATGTTATGGTGGTGGTGGGGATCATAGTGTTAGTGGAGGTGTTAATAGTGGTAGTGGTGATAGTAGTGTTTGTGGTGGTGGTGGTGGTGATATTGCCAGTATTAGTAGTGGTAGAAATGGTAAGGATAGCGTTAATGGTAGTGTAGGCGG
Source organism: Octopus bimaculoides (assembly GCF_001194135.2). Lineage (NCBI taxonomy): Eukaryota > Metazoa > Mollusca > Cephalopoda > Octopoda > Octopodidae > Octopus > Octopus bimaculoides. The sequence goes on along the minus strand of NC_069002.1, from coordinate 1,520,515 downwards.
TAGTCTTCTTAGTGGTGGTCTTTTGATGGTGGTATTAGTGGTGATAGTTGTGCTGGTGGTAGTAGCCTTAGTGGTTATCTAGTGGCGGTAATGTTCGTTTCTCTCTCCTTCATTTCGTTCATTTATTCATTCTTTTATAGAACCTTTCCTTCTTTCTCTTATTCTTTCCTTCATTCTCTTTTTTCTCTCTCCTTCGTTTTCTTTTTCTTTCCTTTTTCTTTCACAGTCTTCCTTCTCTTACTCAACCCTTTTTTTAGTCTTTCTTTCTTATCATTCTGTCGTCTGTTCTCTTCTTTCTCCCTTTCATTCTTCCTCTCTAGCTGTCTATCGTTTCTTCCTTCTTACAATAGTTCTTCACTCTTTCTTTCTTTCTTTCTTTCTTTCTTTCTTTCTTTCTTTCTTTCTTTCTTTCTTCCACTCTTTCGTTCGTTCGTTCGTTCGTTCTTTCCTTCCTATACTAAAACTTCGCCCCAAAACTTTTCCCTCTTATATTCTCATCTGATCGATGGTGCTTATCTATATTCTGTTATC
>NC_069002.1:1518915-1519515 GCF_001194135.2 Octopus bimaculoides | reverse complement strand
AACAACTGCATTTTGTAGGTCCTTTATTGTTTGTCTTTGTCATTGTCACCGCCGCCCCCGCTGCTGCCGCTGCCACCACCACCGCCGTTGTCGCCACCGCTGCTACTACCACCGTAGCCCAAGCTGTCACCGTCCCCGGCGACCCCTCCCGCCGCCGACGACGATGCCAACAACGCCCACCTTAATAGACCGTGCCGTGTTGACGGAACTTCACAAAAACCTCTGTCTGAAGCTCTCCCGAGTATTACATGTGATAATCTATTATCAGAACAACATTACATCCATGTAACATTTGTACGTGTATGTATGTATGTATGTATGTATGTATGTATGTATGTATGTATATATATATATATGTCAAAATACACACATACATATACAAAGACATACATACATACATACACACTCACATGTATATATATATGTTTGTGTGTGTGTGTGTACGTATATACATACACATTTCTATGTGTATGTGCGTAAGTATATACATTTATATATTTATATTTGTATATACGTAGGTTCTGTGTATATGTGTGTGTGTATATATGAATAGGACTGCGAAAGTGACTATATATATATATATATATATGTGTGTGTGTG
>NC_069002.1:1516600-1518129 GCF_001194135.2 Octopus bimaculoides | reverse complement strand
GAAAGGAACCGCTTACGCGTGATTTCGATGTCACATTCGTTGAAAGCATGCGAAATACCTGGAAAAAGGAAAAAAAAAAAAACCACGAAACAAAACTCCGTTGCTTGGAAATTCAGACTTTCCAGGTGACCCAACGGGTCACGTGTAGTCTAGTACGTGCACACACACACACACACACACACACACACACACACGATAGATGTGTACAACGTTGACTACCGCGGGATTTGAGCTCAGAGAATAAAGATTTAGAATAAATGCGGCAAGTCATTGTTTTCCGGCGCTCTAGCAAATCTGCCAATCCACCGACCTTTACATACACACACGCTGTCTTTCACACATACACACACACACACGTGTTTGTGTATACGTATATGTGAAGGGATATATATGTATATATGTAATATATATGTATTTTGTGTGTGCATGTGTATTTCTATATATGCCTGCCTTCATTCAAACATACCTACCTACGTACATACATATATATCCTTATACATGCACACATACATACATACATACGTATACATACACACGCACATACATACATACATACATACATATACATATATACTTATACATACACACACATACATACACGCATACATACGTATAGATACATACGTACATGCAAACGTACACATATACAGTATTCCATGCATTCCTACAATATTTCCTGTAGACCGTAAAACAGATTCTACAAAAAACGAAAATCCCTTCTTTTTCAATGGCAACATAATCACTTTCAAATAACAGCATGTTTGTTTGGTGTTTGTTTCTATTTTATTTTAAATTCCTTTTTATTGTCTTTCCTCCTTTCTTTCTCTTGTTCTTTTACCGCTTTTGCCCGCTTCCTCGTTTTACGAAACATTCCTAATTTTAACCAATTGCGGCATCTTTTATAACTGTGTAGAAATTTTATGTATTGTCTTTTAGTACCTTTAAGATCTCGCCTTTCTTCCCCTGGTGACATGTTTTACGGTCATTGAGCTTTTATGATCTCAACAACTACAAGACATCGTCAACAACTGTCAAAGTGGAATGAGTAGCGATGTTAATTTTCGCTCACAGATTTCTTCTGCTGCGTTTTCACTTAAACAATATGGCGGAAATGTTGGAAGGTCGTCGTATGGAAATGTTCAACATCCGTAGAGACCAGCTGAACGTACCGTGTTTCGTGTTTTTATATACCAGACGTTAACTACAGCCAACGCTACATATAACAAGTGTGTTTGTGTGTAATATGTGAGCGCGTGTAACTATGTGCTGCATGTGTGTGCGTGCGTTTGTATGTGTGTATGCTTGTACATTAAACATTCCACACTCACATACACGCATACACACACACACATATATATATATATTTATGCATATAGATAATATGCATACATAGATACATATATATATATTATATGTATATATCTATATATATACATACATACACGCATATATTTACCTATCTATCTGTCTATCTATCGATCTATCTATCTATCAATATATATATATATATATATATATATATATATATA
>NC_069002.1:1514282-1515464 GCF_001194135.2 Octopus bimaculoides | reverse complement strand
TGTGTGTGTGTGTACATATATTTGCATAGCTATATATTTACTATGTACATATATACAACATATATGTGTATGTGTATGTATGTGTGTATGTCGGGAGAATTTGGTGTAAACTGATGTCCTTAAAATAATCATAGATAATTGGTGTATAAATACTGGCACTCCGTCGGTTACGACGATGCGGGTTCCAGTTGATCCGATCAACGGAACAGCCTGCTCGTGAAATTAACGTGCAAGTGGCTGAGCACTCCACAGATACGTGTACCCTTAACGTAGTTCCCAGAGAGATTCAGCGTGACACAGAGTGTGACAAGGCTGGCCCCCTTTGAATTACAGACACGACTGACTTTTGCCAGCTGGGTGAACTGGAGCATCGTGAAATGAAATGTTGCTCAAGGACATAATGCGCCGCCGGCGGATCGAACTCACGACCTCACGATCGTGAGCCGAATAACCTAACCACTAAGCCACGCGTCTTGAAGTATAAATCCAGAGTAATTAAGAGTCAAATTAATAACAATGCCGTTAGACTTCAACACGTAATAGCATTGCAGTCCATCCAAATGGGACCGACTTGCACGTAGAGACACAAGCGGCTAAAACGATCTTTTAGAGGAACATAACTTACATAAAAGCAGAATAGCATAAATTTCACGTATAGTTCATCATTTGATTGTGCTCAACAGCTGTTTCATTAAGATAAACACTACTAAATGTATAATTACATAATTGTGATACATAATTCATATTACATTAAGTTACTTTAAATAAAATTAATTATAAAAGCTGCTTTTACATAAATCATCAGGAATATTAAGGGCCAGTTTAGAGGAACTCGCCAAAGAGAGTAAGGGACAGTTTAGATTGAGTAAAAGTTGCTTTTTAGATAAAGGATGAACACCATATCATCTCACCACCATATTTTTATCTGCAAAACAGGGCGCTAAGGAAGAATTGAAGCGAAAGGAAAGAGGTAAATATGGTGGATCAGCACATTCCATCGCTAAACTTTGCTGACTAATCTAATATATTTGGTTATAGATCGGGGTTAAGAATCGCATGTCTACACTGTAAACATACAAGTGTATATATACATAAATATCCCCTTGAAGACATATCCAAATAGAACTAAATATTTTTGGTATGTATGTGTGTCTGTATGTATATATATATATATATATATAT
>NC_069002.1:1511861-1512235 GCF_001194135.2 Octopus bimaculoides | reverse complement strand
AATTCGTATCCACATTCGTGCATACATGCATACATACATACATACATACATACATACATACATACATACATACATACATATGTATATACAAGCACACACAGAGAGACACACACCATATGTATATGCGAACATAAATAATCTACAGAGCGAAAGAGAAGAGAGCAATAAAGCCATCAACAATGTTATGTTTACAAATATTGCCAGGAAATTGCTTCGTTGGACGTAAATTCACGCGCAAACACGCATATATATGAGATGTATACACCAACACACACACAAACACGCATGTACAAACTCATACGCCTATACACACACACACACACACACACACACACACACACATATATATATATATATATATATATATATATATA
>NC_069002.1:1507437-1511851 GCF_001194135.2 Octopus bimaculoides | reverse complement strand
CACACACACACACACACACACATATATATATATATATATATATATATAAATATATATATAAATGCGTGTGTGTGTGTACACATGTATATATGTATGATTCTATGAGTGAGTGTACATATTTTTGAAATCTGAGTAATAGAGTTTTCTCACTGTTGACTCGGCAAAAACCTAATTTAACGCTTATAATCAACATCATTATCATTACGATGTATTGAAGAATTTTCTCAGATTTTGGCTGCGTATATATGTGTGTGAGCATGCATGGATGTACGTACGTATATATGTATGTATTTATGTATTTATGTATGTATTTATGTATGTATGTTCACTTTTTATTTATTTAAATTCTTCTTCTGAAGAAGACTGAGCTGGTTTCTAACAAAGATGCAAAGCTCCATCTTTTGAACGTAGATAACGAAACAATGTTTAGACATGCGCATATATACTTAAATGATTAACTCGTAGTTCCAGTGATGGCTTGAATTTATAATCTTGAAATCATCTTTATTCTTTTTTGAGTTTTAGAAGCCCAGTTTCTCAAGATTGGTGCTTAGGCAGTGTGTTACATATCCCAGTGCCCCCAATAATTACAGCTATAAACCTGAACTTGTAATCTGGATAGAATAACTGTAGATTTCTCAATTGTTCAGCGTAGGTATTTTCTTTTTCGATGATCTTTAGCTTTATGTTAACATCCGCTGAGCAACTAGCGCAAAACAGCAACTACAGTACAATGGCAGTCACACATCACACCAGTGGGAGGGAGCCATTTTACAACAGAAATTTAAATAAATTTTACCTTTATTTTTTTCCAAATATAATGTTGGTCCTCTAAGTAGAAAAAAAAAAAGCGACCGAATTTATCTGACAACATAATACATAAACAACTTCACATTCACACACAGATAAATAGATAAACACACACACACACACACACACACATATACGTAAATATATAAACACACAATAAACGCCCGCGTACACACGCATACACACACACATCAACGTCATCGGAAATGTTTCCCAATTTAAGATGTCAGCCATTTTTTCCCTTTCCTTTTGTGTGTATGTATGTTTTTCTGGAAAGACCTGCTGTTGTAACATAAGTCTCCATCTAATTCTGAAATCATCTAGGATTTTGGAGGTTGGCACTATGATTGAAAAATGATGTAGTAAGCATCATATAACTCGATTAACCTGATAGACGCTACAAATTCTTTCCAACAAATAATTTTATACTCGTCGCTCTTACATTACTACGATATGACATTGTGAAATAATGAAATAACACAATTTTCGCTCTCTTTCTCTCTGTTTCTTTCCGTCCTTATACTTTCTTTCTTTCTCTCTCCCTCTCACTCTCTCCCCCTCTCTCTCTTTCTCCCTTTAATTGTCTCTAACACTTCGCCTCAACCCTCTCTGGCTCTCTATTTCTCATAGTCGTTTTATTTCCGTTGTTTTTGTTTCTCTGTCGTTCACCTTTGTGTTTCTCACATTCCGTCTGTCTGTCTGCCTATCTCTTTTTCTTACTTTCTTTCTTTATTTCCTCTCGTTCTTTCCTTCCTCTCTTCGTTTGCTAATTCTTTACTTTCTATTTCTTTCTTTATGCCTGTCTTTCTTTCTCTCTCTCTCTCTCCCTCCCTCCCCCGAGTTTCTCCTCTCTCATTTCATAATCGGCTCTTTTTTTTTATTCATTTTCCTTTCTTTTCCTTTCACCTTCTCTTGTTATCTCTACTCCTCTCGTTGTTTATCATTCTCCTTCATTCGTTTCCTGTTTCTTTCTCAACCTGTCTTCATCTTAATCTATCTGAATTTCTAACACAATATCCGCTACTCTTTCTCATAATTTTTTGCATCTATCGATCTATCTGTCTATTTATCTATCTGCCTGTCTGCCGGTCTGTGTGTCACCTGTATGAATGCATGTATGCATATATGTATGTATTTGTCTGCGTATCCCAGAACCAAATGCAACAAAACAAATCGTACCCTTAAATAAAGAACTCGATACCAAGTAAGTACCTATCAAAGCGAAATACATCTATTATAACCGAATATTTTACTACAAAAATTTTGAGGGTAGGGGACAGTCGATTGCATTGGCTCCACTCCTCGACTCTACTTATTTTAGTAAAAGGATGAAAGGCAAAGTCGATCTCGGTGGAATTCGAACTCAGAACGTAAACATGAAATTCTGCTTAGCATTTTATCAGGTGTCTAACGATTCTGCCAGCTCGCAGCATTCGGTAACAGAATATAATGATTAGTGTTATAGGTTACGACTTGCGATTGCTCGTATTAGTATAACATATATATATATAGATAGATACATATATGCTTCTACTTTTCTGAACAATAAACAGACGAAACAGCATTCACCATATAATATTCTTCTCAAACTATAGAAAAAAAAGTCTCCAAATTTTTACTATTGTAACAATATTTTCTCGTAGTTACATAAATTAATCTGTAGTAATGTATTTTACTGAGGAACATTACAATCTATGTTTGTGGCTATTTATGAAATTTGCCCCAGCCGTTTCGCCTAAGTATTTCATGTGCTCCAACACTCATCGGTGATCTAATAACATAGATTGTGTCGTTCCTCACTATATTTAATTATAGAACAGTACACATATTTACATAGATTTACCACGCCAAACAGTCATAATTTCAAGTTACTTTATATATAGAGAGAGAGAAGAGAGAAGAAAGAACGAGTGAGTGAGTAAGAAATCGCATATGCTTTTCTCTAACATATAGTCACATATATGATAGTATTTTAGTAGTCTTCTTAACATCTGTGTTTATCATAGATGCTGTCTTCAACGAGGATACGAAAGTTGTCTCATGTCTGAAAGGCACCAGACCCTTATCCGGTTTCGCTGGCCCCTATTCAACAACTCTAGCCCCTAACCATTGACCATCAAGATAGTTTAATGTTTCCTCTAGCATTGACAGTTTCAATGTCTTTATATCTTTCTAGTTTAAGAAGACGAAAAAAAAAAAATCGTCTTCAGAACCAATCCAATTTCACACTTGACAGAGTTCTTCCTCTCTTGAAATAAGACTAACAACACCAATCTAGGCGTCTACAGTCAAACACCTCCATAAATGTCACTATGCATACATACCTACATACATGCATATATTCATACACACATATAATTGTATATGTATATTTATGTATTTATACATACACACACACACACACACACACACGCATACAAATACAGAGAGAGAGAGAGAGAGAGAGAGAGAGAGAGAGAGAGTGACATTTATCTCGCCACACGCGCCTATGTATTGAATTTTTGACAAAAGTTATTGCTTATTTCTGTCAACGGCAACAATATAAGCAACAACAATAACGATAACAACAGCAGCAGCAGCAGCAGCGACAGCAGCGACAGCAGCGACAGCAACAACAACAATAAAAACAATGATAATAACACCAACAGCAACGAAGTCTTAGTTTTCGCGTTTATAAGTGGGAGAAAACTGTTGTTAATACTGACATATTGTGTCACGAGTCAATGAGGAAGTCTCTAACTGATGCAAGAAATAACAGCCAGATAATGCTCAACTTACAACCATAGAAAATGTGTTAGGCATAAAGCTACATAGCCGAAGTGCATCATGTCAACAAAAAACTTAGATGGGATGGCCACGCTTAGAATACCATGGTACATAGTTCTATTTGATTAGGACTGACCTGGGATATAATGGCCTAATAGACGAACAGTCTTGTACACAGAAATTCAGGCACTTCCCATCCCTTGTCTCCCCACCAATCACTGACCGTGTGGCATTCAACCCTAAGTCAAGCGTCCGTACAAGCACCTCTGCGCCAAGTCCTCCCCGTCTACAACATCAGTTCTTTGGAATCTCTGTGCTCATGTCTTTCCTGCGAGTGTTGATCTGCTATAGTTTAAATGAAATATTAACGGCGTCAAGCTCACACGTCTCAGAGGACTTATATATTTCATGGGCACTGCCCCCTCCTTCCAGACTCAGAAAGTAAAAAGAAAAAGAATAAAGACCTAAACTGAAGAATCACACAATACTTTTTAGATAACATATTTCTTATACTTTTACAGACATGAAATTGGTGAGATAATTTCGATGTTTCAACCAGATAGCCTTTGTCGGACAGACCGACAAAGATTAACGGCCAAAGCTTCGCGATCACCGCCACCTTTCTTGTAAAAGTACAATATGTGTGTGCATGTATAAGTATATTTTATTATACGTCTATATCTATCTATCTATCTATCTATCTATACACAAATACACACACACACACATATATATTTGTCTGTATGTATATATGTCAGCATTTGTATATACATACGTACATACATACATACACACACACACACACACACACACACATATATATATATATATATATATA
>NC_069002.1:1500982-1507419 GCF_001194135.2 Octopus bimaculoides | reverse complement strand
GTGTGTGTGTGTGTGTGTGTGTGTGTGTGTGTGTGTGTGTGTGTGTGTGTGTGTGTGTGTGTGTGTGTGTGTGTGTGTGTGTGTGTGTGTGTGAATATGTATAAATGTATTTATATAATTGTATTATAAATAATTCTTCCCAAACGCTTGTACGTTTAAAATTCTTCAGACTTTAGAAACCTAAAAACACAATAAAAATTAACAAAAGCAATTTTTTTTTTCAGATAAAAAAAATTTCAAGGGAAAAATTAAATTTAGAAAGAAATCCTCTTAAGACTTTGAAAGACAAATTCTTGAAACTTATTACAAAGAGGAATTCTTAAAACACAGAAAAAGCGAAGGAAAAAAATTTAAGAGAAATCTCATCGGGATGGTTAAATAAATATTGTTTTTATTCTTCAATTTTTCTTCTCTCGTTTCCTTCAGTGAAGTCCTTAAATACAATCAGGGACCTCCGCACGTGACTACTAGAACTAAATTGTCCCTACCCTGCATTTATATTTTTAATTTAATTTTTTTTTGTCTATTTTTGGCAATCCCCTTGATAACAATAAATATAGCTTTGATAAGTGTTAGCTGTATTTATCTCGTTTCTCTGAATTATTGAACATGTCCTCTGGGAGAAGTGTTTCAATTTTGGGGGTGAGTTCCTACATAAAATCCTCGATCGTCTTACGTAAATGTCGCGCAATTTAATAAATAAAGAAATATAATAACGATAGAAATGACACAAAATAAAAAAAAATGTTATAATTAACAAAAAAATTAAACATTAAAAAGAACTAAAATTACATGCGATAGTTTGGTGGATGGAAGTATTGAAAGGCAGTGAATGACAATAATATAGGGCGGTGAATGAACGTATAAAAGGGCGGTGTATGGTCTACTTAAGTTTGGTGGAAACAGTGTTGAAGGAAAAAGATGGGAGTATTAAATAGCAAAGGGCAGGAGTACGAAAGGGTGGAGCGGTGGGACAGTATTAAAGATCGGAGGGGACAATGCCAAAGGGCGGTGACGGAAGAGTGATGGAGGACGTGAGAAAGGGCGGTGGGGTAACACCAAAGGGTGGTGTTGCAAAACTAATAACTTACGGGGGCATAAACAAACTAACATCGGTTGTCAAGTGGTGATGAGGATAAACATGATACAAAGACACGCGTACCCACCCCATATATATTGCTTATGTATGTATGGATGGATGGATGGATGGATGGATGGATGGATGTAAGTATGTATGTTTGTATCTGTCACTCTCTCTCTCTTTCACAGACATATGTGTATATGTCTGTGTATTGTATGTGTATATATAAGTGTGTGTGTGTATGAATGTACGTATATATATATATATATATATATATATATATATATATATATATATATATATATATATATATATATATAGGTGCAGGAAAGGCGTAATCCAACAGGAACAATAATCAGAGGTACAAAAATTCCAGCAATTGGGTACTCCAAGTTCAGTTGAAAGGCCTTGTGGATATACTATCTTTTGGAGAGGCCTACCTAAGGGTTAGCGTAGAGAATCTGGTGTTGGGTTTGCTCTCAAGAATACATTAGTATTCTCCATTGTAGAGTGGTATATCTGAGTGGATCATGTCCCGTCGTATTAAACTGACAAAAGGTAGGTTTCTTACCATTGTCAGTATTTATGCACCAACAATGTCCCATTCTGGTGAAACTGTAGGACACTTTTATGATGATCTAGCACAATTAATGAGGAAAGTACCAATTTCTGACAAGCTGGTCATATTGGGAGATTTCAATGCAGGAGTTGGAAAGGATTATGTTTCATGGCCTGTTTTAGGTCGACATGGGATTGGAAAATGCAGTAAAAAATGGAGTAGCTCTTTTGACGTTTTGTACTGAGAATAATCTGGTTGTCGCCAACACTCTGTTTAAGCAGAAAAATAAATATAAAACCACCTAGATTCACCCAAGATCTAAGCACTGACATCTCATAGATTCGTTTCTAGCGTTCGGGCCATCCACCACATTAGCATCATTTATAAACGACCTTAGAGAAAGAAGTGTAGAGTTCAAATTATCTTGGTCCATCTTGGCTCAAGCCTCTCCATTTAGAAATGAATCCACTAAATATGGATTATGCATCAGGGAGGCATACTTTATTTTGAAAAATTTTAATCATACCATGTTGAATAAATTTACTGATGCAATTCCAGCTTGCATGCATAAGATCAACTCGACATTTTTGAGGAAGTCTAAAAATAAAAATAAGAATCAGAGTATTAATAAAGAAAAGTTGTAATACGATCTAGAAATAAGGATAAAAATAATAATTTAAAATCTAAAATTTAAAATTTGTAACATAAAATTTAAAATTTGTAACATAAAATTTAAAATTTGTAACATAAAATTTAAAATATAATTGAAAATTATACTATAATTAATGAATTAAATACTAGTAGATATGTTACGTTGCAGGATGGAATTGGTATGATTTGAACTAGGGATGGCTAGTTTTGGATAAGCATGGGAATGGAATTAAAAATACAATAAAAATACTATAATGGACTCGTCTGAATGAGACTTTGCACAGGCCTTTAACTGGCTATACTCATTTATTCTAATGGGTTAATGTTCATAACTATTATATAAAGGGAATTACAATAATGTCAGGATTTCTTCGAATTCGATGGAACGGGATTATGTGAGTTGTCCTTTTTTTGTATTGTCTTCATGGTGTCTTTCGTGTTCTGTCGATGAAACTTCTGGATGTATTAAACATTGTCTCTAATTTTAGTATGTCCGTTTAAGGCTGTAAAATGTTTGACTTTCTACTTTCCACACGCTTTGTGTTCTAGTTTGAACTCTTTAGTCCTTATAACATATCCTATGAACTTATAATTTACTATATCCAATTTCATATCGACGTCTTCTATTTTAAAATGCCTATGTATCTATAAATGTTCTTATATATTTTTAAATATCTAAGTGTTTTTAAATATTCTATATGCTTATGTTGTGACCTCTAAATTTTTATTCCTCTATAGTATATTTCGTACTGGTATCGAAAGACCACCATGTTTTTGTAAAAAGTATTAAAAATATAGTAAAAAGGAAATAATAGCCGTCAATATATATATATATAAGACACATGCAAGAAAGTAATACAGATAAACATACAAACTCAGAACATTATACAAGACCTCACGAAAGTTTACACACACACACACAATGCTGTGACTCTTTACTTATAATCTTTCTTATTCGAAATTTATGTATAAAAAATATCTGTAACCCGATTCTTGAAAATACCACACACAACATCTTCAAGAAACTCCCAATAGCCACGGCACCAACGTGGCCCCTGCCATCACTGTATCCAAAATCGGTAGAGCGGAAAACGAAATGTCTTTTGGGTATTTAGTTATGTCCCTTTATATTCTTATTTCAAAACCTACTGGGAGGTTTTCTACATTTCGCTTCAACCTTCCGGGGTGGATAAAATAAAATACCCCCTCAGTAAGTACTGTAGCTGAGGAGATAAACTGTCCCCCTCCCTCATGCACACTCTCTCTCTCCTTTCTTTCCTCCTGTCTCTCTCTCCTTTCTTTCCTCCTGTCTCTCTCTCCTTTCTTTCCTCCTGTCTCTCTCTCCTTTCTTTCCTCCTCTCTCTCTCTCCTTTCTTTCCTCCTATCTCTCTCTCCCCTTTCTTTCCTCCTCTCTCTGTCTCTCTCTCTCTCTCTCTCTCTCCGTCCCTCCCTCCCTCCAGTAACGCAGATTTAGAATTTTCTTATGTTATTCTGCTTGTCATGATATGAGTTCGAGTGTTACACATTGAGTTATTTTAATCTATGAAATAGAATCGAAATATGTTAACATAAATGAAAGTTATGTTAACCCATTAAGTCTCAGAGCACTTAAATTTCTGAATATTACTTTTAAATTTTTACAGATGATTGAAAATAGGTTAAAATGAAAAAAATAATTATCAAAACTCCTTTACTTCAAGTAGAAATGGAAATACTCGGTGTCCTATAAATAGGATACTGAGACAATGTGATATAGCTTATTCGATGTTCTCATTTAGTATCCTATTTATAAGACTGTGGGACTTAATGGGTTAACGTTACAAAAGCAGGACTCCTTCTGGTCACGGAGTTTCGGGTTTAACCTCACTGTGCAGCATTTTGGGTAATGCCTTGGGAGTGAATTTGGAAGACGGTAAATGTCGAAGCCCAATATATATATATATATATATATATATATATATATATATATATATGTACATACCTACATCTATATATGTATGCATATATGGGTACAGGACATCACAAAAACCGTTAAACACAATGAGGAGCGAAAACATAAAGACGGAGACAGAAATCGAACTTTTTTTCGAATATATATATACTTTTATTCGTCATTTGACAGCGGCCATGCTGGAGTACCGGCTTGCTTTAGTCGAACAAATCAATCCCAGGACTTATTCTTTGTAAGCCTAGTACTTATTCTATCGGTTTTTTTGCCGAACCGCTAGGTTACGGGGACGTAAACGCCAACATCGGTTGTCAAGTGATGGTGGAGGACAGCACAAAAACACGCACACGCATAATCAACCAAATCTCTCCACCTAACTTGCTGGCCTTGTGTCAAAGTTTGAAAGCGATATTATGATATCACAATATAACACAGAAACACACATCACAAAATCTCACAAGCACTACAATACCACACACATACACACACAGTCATACACACACACATACTCACACATAGACACACAGTCACACCACGAAGAGAGTTGTAACACAAAAGATTTTAACGTAACACCTGTCAATGAAAGATAATGGTGTTGCTATGGGTCAGAGACGGACCCACCGCATTACACAAGCAGCATTGGGGGATGTTGACAGTTGCGAGAGTGTTTTTGATGTTATAAGCTGACCTCAGAAATATAAGGGTCAGAGAAGGACCTACCACGTAATAGAGGCAACATCAGACTTGTTGATAGTTAAGAAAAAAAAAAGCATGTGTGTGTTTGTGTGTGTGTGGGGGGGGGGGGCGGCTGTTAAGAGCTGATGCCAGAAAAATAAAATAAAACTCAAACAAAATCAGAAAACAAAACAAGGACCTACCACATACACATGTGTCTGTGTGTGAGACATTACGACACAAGGAAACATTAACAAGGACCCCCGCAAACATGCATGCTTGACGTTGCCACATAAGAGACATGACCAAACGACCGACTCAGTAAGGGAGTTTCGATATTCAGAAGAAAAAGGGGAGGTAACATAACTTTGTAGCTTAGTCTTCCCTCTAGCTAAGGAGTGCGGAACAGGCAATAAAGGGGTCAAAGAAAACAAGGGCTTTGGAAATTTGACAGCATTTCATATTTAGGTGGCGATGGAAGGGGCTGCAGGAATCGAAACCACTCATACTTTCTACGGCGATGATGATGATGGTAGTGGAGGGAGTGGTGGGAGTGGTTGTCAAGGTTTTGTCATGATGTTGATGATGACGACGACAGTGTTATAGTGGGGATGATGGTGGGTGTGATGATGACGGCGACGATGCAGGTGGTATTTTGCAATGATGATGGTCATGGTGGTGTTGATGATGATGGGGATGATGATGGTAGTGTTGGTTGTATTGACGATGGTGTTGATGATGGTGATGATATGTACTTGAGATAAAGTTTTGATGGCCGATCGTGGATTGTGTGTGTAGTTCAAATTTACAGGAAACAAAAGACGAAGACAAGTGAAAGAACAACAAGCAGGTGTATTAGTTTGATGCTCCAGTATCGCTCTGTTTGCGTCGCCGTAACATTGCGGTTCCGCAACAGATACCGATAGAATAAGTACCAGACTTAAAAGATACGTACTGGGTTCGATTGGTTCGACTGAAATTCGTCAAGGTGGTACCCCAGCATGGCCGCAGTCTACTGACTGAAGCAATTAAAAGAGAAATTCCACACACGCGCGCACACACGTATGTGCGGACACACACACACACATATATATATATATATATATAAAGCAACAGCAACATAAATAATATTTCTTTTTTATTTAAAAAAAAAACAACATAAACTCCCAACTCACCCCTCCGTCTTAATCTCTACCCTCAATACCCCAAAAAAACAACAGCAAAAGTCCTAAGAAAAACAATACATATCCTTCTTTGCTCTTATCTCCCTGGTCGCTCATCTAACCGACCCACGGGTAGATAACCGTTTCAGCTGCGGTGATCACAAGCACGTGTCTGGCGTCCTAGTTTCGTCCGGCGGCGGCGGCGGGAGGGTGCGTCGTACGAATGTTGGGCAGGAGCGAAGGGGAGCGGTATAGGAAATAAAGTTTTTGGTGGGCGAGAAAATAAAATTAAAAAAAGAAAAAGACGCTGAAAAAAAACAAAACAAAACAAATGAAAAATAAATAAAAAGAAAATCAGAA
>NC_069002.1:1497024-1500972 GCF_001194135.2 Octopus bimaculoides | reverse complement strand
CCCCCTACTGCTGTGGACCACACCCTTCTCTTTCCTCCGAATTTTTTTACATTAAATAAATAAATCAATTGATAAACAAATAGATAAATACATTTCCCAACATGCCCACCTCAACCTCACACCGATTGTTTGGTCTCAGAACGACGTCTGGTGGCGTGATTGAGAAAAGAGTAACGGGGGGTGGGTAGTGGTTGGTTGGGTGGGTGGGAGTAGCGGCATCACCATCGTCATCAATTCCACAACGACGACGACGACGCGGACCACCGCCACCATCACCATCAGCAGCATTACCACCAACATCACCACCACCATCACTACCATCAACAAAAACAATACCAGTAATATCATCAGTACCAGCACCACCACCACCGCTGCTGCTACTACTACTACTGCTATAACCGTAGTATAAATAACACTATCAACAAAACTAACACCATCATCATCATCACCATCATCATCAGCAGCAGCATGAATTCCGTCATCATCATCAGCATCATCGTCTTCAACAACATCAGACCACTGCTGCCTGCACCGCCACCGTCACCGCACACATGCAACGAGTATTCTGCACGCCGTAACCCATCCTTCCACTCTCGACGATGTGGGGGTTGTGGGATTCTGAGGGGTTGGGGTGGAGTCCCCCGTTCTGTGTCTCTTAGCTCGTGCGAAACACAGATTTCACGCTTCATGGATTTCGCTGGCTGCTGCTGTTTCCAATAACCGTATCTTTGTAGAAGCGTTATTAGTTAACATAACAGGTGAAAGAAGAAAAGGAGGTGGGGGGGGGGAGGAGAGAGAGAGGACGAGGAAGAGGAAGAGATGAAGGAATGAGAAGAGAGAGAGTGATAAAAAGGAAAGAAAAGGGAGAAATATCAAAGGAATATTTTTGTTGTTGTTTATTTGGTTTTATTTTCCCTTTTTTGTTTATTTTTTTCATATGGTTCCAGGGGAAACATTTTGGGAGCAAAATATACAAGGACGCTCCCCCCCTCCTTAAAAAATTGATGTACGAACAAGTACAAACATGCGAAGTCGTATTCAAACATAAATAGAAACAAAAGCATACACACACACATATATATATATAAACACACATATGTATATATACATACATATATATATGAATATATACATATACATATATATGAATATATATATATAGAGAGAGATATGTATATATATGAATATATATATATATATATACATATATATGAATATATATATATATATATATAGATATGTATATTTATATATGAATATATATATATAGATATGTATATTTATATATGAATATATATATAGATATGTATATTTATATATGAGTATATATATATATATATATATATATATATATATATATATATACACACACATATCTATATGCATGTTTGCGTGTATATGCTATTCTCATAAACATGTAAATATGTATGTTTATATGCATATGTACGTATATATATTTATATATATGTGCATACATTCGTGCATATATATATGTGTGTGTGTGTGTGTGTATGCATATGTGTGTGTGTGTTTGTAACTTTAGATCCCCCAAGTAGAATTTAAGGTTGGTAGACAAAATATGAAAGATCTTTCATCATGAATGGGAAAGTAAAATCTGTCTAAGCGTCTGTTTCTGTGACTCATATCTATCTATCTATCTATCTATCTATCTATCTATCTACGTATGTATGTGTGTATTCACACACATCCATATGGACACTTACACATACACACAAATCCACATAATTTAGTGGAAGCTGAATTTTCTCAGATCAATCCGACCTTCACGTTGCCACTTAGCGGACGATTGCGAAAGACAGAACGTTAGATTTGCCTTCTAAAATATTATCGAATATTGTAACGATGCATTTGTACTTGGTAAATAGGAGAGCTTAACACAAAGCTACGTAGTAGGCGTAAGTATATATATATATGTGTGTGTGTGTGTGTGTGTGTGTGTGTGTGTGTGTGTGTGCATGTTTGTATGTGCATATATATATATATATTAAGGTGGTGAGCTGGCTGAATCGTCAACACTATGAACAAATGCTTAGCAGCATTTCGTTCGTCCGTCTTTACGTTCTGCGTTCAAATTACGCTGAAGTCAACCTTGTCTTTCATCCTTTCAAAGTAGGATGAACTAAGTACCAGTTGAGCATTGGGGTCTATTTATCGTCTGGCCCCTTCTCTCAAAACTTCAGGCTTTGTGCCTATATGCGTGCGTCGAGGGCGTGAAAGAAGGAGAGAACAGAAACTTATGATGATGCGTAAGAAGTTTTCAAACAGCAAGTATCAGGTTTCAAATGCTGACACCTCCATACAATAAATAATAACACAGTTGAACCATAGTTTATCTGATGACGTTATCTCTTCGCTGCCCGACGGCCATTAATTTACCGTCTCTTCCTCCTCCTTCGCCTAATTCTCAACTTTACTGTTCCACCTCCTCCTCCTCATGGTCTTTCTACTTCCAACTTCTCTCCATCGCTGTTAGTACATCTCCATCAACCAGGCATCTCATCCCACCTAAATGCTACACTAATAACGAAAGTTGATACGTTCAGGAAAGTATATTAGCCATCATTGACAGCCAACAGCAACAACAGTAAGAAGAAGAAGAAGAAAAAGAAGAGCAACAACAACAACAACAACAACAGTAATTCATCATCATCTGCATTATTTTATTATTTGAAGTAGAAGCGGGGAGGAAAAGATCAATTTGAAAAACTTAGTAGTAGTAGTAGCAGTAGTAGAACAATATCAACAACAACAATGACTGTAACATTAACTGTAAAACAACAAAACCAACGCTGAGATCATTATATTACTACAG
Organism: Octopus bimaculoides; assembly: GCF_001194135.2. NCBI lineage: Eukaryota > Metazoa > Mollusca > Cephalopoda > Octopoda > Octopodidae > Octopus > Octopus bimaculoides. Next base: position 1,498,139 of record NC_069002.1, on the reverse strand, counting down.
CAAATATAAGAAAATATAACAACTGTAAAAACAACGACGACGACCACTACCAGTACCACCAGTAATACTACCGTCGCCACAACCACTTTTACTGACACCAAACAACCACACTACCACTAACCAAACCACTGCTACCACTGTCACTACGACCATCGCCAGCAGAAGGACAACCATTCAAAGAACAGTGTTAGTTGTAAATAAAATTTCTCCACTGCTTGAAGAATAAGCAGTATTGCCGTCCACACCACTGACACTACCACCGATACAACAGCAACAGCAACAAGAAGAGAATTGACAGCATTATCATATCAAGAGCAATGTCAACATTAACATCAACAACCGTCATGGGCGGCAAAACAATAACAACAACAATAGTGACATTGACTTAAACATCAATAACAATATCAGCCTCTTCATCATCATCAGCGTCATCATTGTCATCGTTGTCATCATCATCTTCAACATTGTCGTCGTCATCGTCATCATCATCGTCGTCATCGTCATCATCATCGTCGTCATCGTCATCATCATCACCATGATCATCGCCATCATCATCGTCATTATCATCATCGTCATCATCATCGTCACAGCGCGTCCATAACAGATGTTATCTCCGAACAAGTACCAAAGTAAAGTCGCCTTTAAATGATGTATTTACAACAAGTATGCAACTTAGATGGCTATTATAAAATTAATGTTGTTGTTTAGTCCCAGAATAGCTTTGATCAAGCGTTCCAGCAATGACCTTCTCACCTATTATATTTTTTAAAGGCATCGCTCATTGGTCGGCGTAGAATAATAAAAATGTTTGGAGAATAAATATTTTAGAGGCACCGCTTGCGCGTAAGAGCAATTGTTATACCAAAACTAATCCCCTTAGCTTCCCGTTTTCTATCCTCGTCTGTATTTCATGAATGTATTTACTTTTTAGTTTTTCGTAATTCATCACAGCTGTATATCCACGGTTTCAATTCCAGTGATGTCTAAATTGTTTGATAAGCAAGGACAAAATGAAATATTTGCAGACAGCCAAGTATTGCAACGTATATTACATTTTTAAAATGTTATTTGTAGATGTGTGTGTGTATATACATATATATATATATGTATATATA
>NC_069002.1:1495539-1496494 GCF_001194135.2 Octopus bimaculoides | reverse complement strand
GGAAAATATCAACAATAGTAATGTTAGTAGTCCCAGTGGTAGGGATGGATTACTAAAATATATCAATCATGGACTATAAGTTGCTATGACTACACATTGGGTTAGAGGGGAGGGGCACGAGTGTCATCTCTAAGTTGGATGAGCTAATGTGTATGTGTGTGCGTGTATATAATGTATATATGTATCTATGTGTGCGTGTGTCCGTGTTTGTGTGTTCTGTGTGTATGTGTTTATGCATACACATACATGCAAAGACACACACGCACACACGTCTTTATATATGTTGTAAGTGTATATTCCTGGGCGTGACAAGTTCACAACAACATGGCCTGGCCACTTCAGACAAAGAACTCAAAGATATAAGTCCGAATGTCACCACATAACACATTTACTCTATCTTTTCTCTCTCATAGTCTCTCTCTCTTTCTCTCTCTCTCACACATATATACATTCATACATATATGCAAATATAAACACACATGTGCACACTCATATGCAATGATAAGTGCCAGCGCCCAAAACTCTTGGCCCATTCCACAGTGTAACAGGGTTTTTGTTCTTGGGTCGCAGCTGTTTTCCTATTTGCTCACTCTTATAAATTGTGAAAAATGGTTAATATTTCCTTCAAACTTCGCTTCAAACCCCAAAGAATCCCTCGCAACACATGGCTATGATGCTCCCCCACTACTTCTGCTTATCTTTTGAGATGTACATATTGTCAGCCGCTAAGGGACATGCCCAAGTTGTTAAGGTCAAGCAAATGACAAGCAAAATCTGTGGTATTGAGTAGAATATTTGCTAGAACGATATTTCTGCTTCAGCAACACAGTCTGAAATGTAATGGAAAATGTGTTAGTTTCAAAGCATTGAAACTAACATTGAAAAGCAAAAGGTGAAGGGAATAGTAGTCATTTCCTTTTATTTCTAGATAGAAGCAAATAAGAAATAACACATT
>NC_069002.1:1492656-1495044 GCF_001194135.2 Octopus bimaculoides | reverse complement strand
TCTATCTATCTATCTATCTATCTATCTATCTATCTATCTATCTATCTATCTATCACTGTCTGTCTGTCTGTCTACATAAATATATGCACACACGTATGATATATGTATCTATATATATATAGAAGTATACATACATACATACATATAACTACCACACACAAACCTATATGTGTGTAATATATATATATATATATATATGTATGAGCATATGCAGGTACATATATACGTATATATATACATACATATATATACACACGTATATATATACATACATATATATATACACACGTATATATATATATGCACGTATATATATATACACACACGCACACACACACATATATGCAAATACATATACCAATACACACAAACATATACATACCTGAAGAGAGAGAAAGAAGGGGGTAGAGAGGGGGGAGAAGGAGAGAGAGAAAGCTAGAAATGAAAGCAAGACGTGTGCATATGTGTGTATGTGTATCTCTACGCACGTGTGTGAATGTGTCTTTGTATGTATACGTATAGACATAGATACATGCGTCCTTGTGCCTGTGAGTGGGTGGGTGGGTAGGTGTGTATGCGTTTGCACGTGTTATTAGCATTCCGTGAGGGTCCTTTTTAGGATAAAGTATGTGCGCATTCTCCCAAATGGAATAATTTTCTGGAGTTCTGTTTTCAGTTAGCTTACCCAGGAGAGAATTCTCTTCTTTTGAACTCCTTTTTTCCATTTTCTTTCATGTGTTTATCACAACCGAGACCCCAATTATTACGGCTATTATTCTCCGTTTTATTACCTACATTTTTAATATCTCTATATCCAGATTTTTTCCTATTAGGTTAAATAACTATTTCAGACTCTCGTCTTACTAATTAGAAACGCGTTTAGATGAGTACATATTAAGACTGATGGGGAAAATAATTATAAACGAAAAAATCATCAAAGTTAACCTTTATTTATTTATTATTATTTTGTGTTTTATATTTCTTCGCGGTCGCCACAGTTTTCCTTCATCTTCAGCTTTTACCAATCTATTGTTAACCTCTTTAACAATCTTCGCATCTGAGAAAGTTACACACCCAAAGTAGCTTCACTACTTGATTGTATTGAGTTCTTTCTTCTTGATGATGATGATGGTGCAAATTGTTAGTAATCTACTAGAGAGTAGGTTGGTGAAGAACTTTTGTCTTCTTAAAGCTGCTTTCGTTTCCAAAGTATACGACAACCTGTGTGAAGCAGTGTATCATTTGCTGCAGGATCGAATCTTGTGCAATCATGTGCACCAATCTCTTCAGGAGCATTGTTGTGAAGGATTGCCCTTCAATGGAGGGGACAGTTTTCTCTCTTTAGTTGGAGCGTTCGTCTCTTCACTGCCTCTGACTGATTAGAGCCTTGTGATTGGATCTGGTAGACGGAAACTGAAAGAAACCCGTCGCATATATATATATATATATATATATATGGATACTTAGGAAACGGAAAGAATAAAAAAGAAGAAAGAAGAAAGAAAATATGACCGAAATGAACAAGGCCATTAAAATGGAGGAAAAAAGTGGTGGGGTCGAAGAAAAAAGAGAAAATAATGATCGATAATGAACGATAAAAAGAAAATGTTAATGTCTATGGATTAAAAATAAAATAAAACAGATTGTCCATATTAATGTTGTATGAGATTAAAAGCTGAAGAGAGAAAACGGGTGGAGATAAATAAAAAATGTGTAAGGAAGACGGCTTTAATTGTGTAATATATTGTTTTAAAGAGGACTTGTCTGGCGCTTGTTGTTCTTTGGGAGGGTCTGCTTACATGAAATATCTTAGAAAATCAAATACAAAAACGGAATGATATAGTGGCTCATTTAGAAAAGACAGATTAGGAGGTACGAATGGAGAAAGGGAGAGAAAGGGAAGGACGAAAGACAAGGAGATTGTGGAGAGTGGGATGCTATAAAGAAACGAGAAGGCGAAGACGACGAGAGAGAGATTATGAAGGTTAGATCAATAATATAATACGTACGAAGGGAGGATGCTCGTGGAAAAGGTAATTGTAATAAAGTATTAAATGTTACAATATAAATTAATTATATAGTTATAAAAAAAAAATATCTTCTGTATGTGACAATTGAAAAGCAATATATGGGTGGGATACGGGGTATAAACTCTATTGAGATTTTTTATGAGATGAAATTTGTTATTAAACAATGATGGAGTCTTTCGTAATTCATCAATAAATATGAAAGTTCATGCCTCCAGAAGGAAATAAACCGAGGATTTCTGTTGAGAATAATGTCATGGCGGAACCGGACAACATGTTTCTAATGAACGCATAAATAATAAAAGTTGTAGAATGAGTTATGCGCATATGTATGCGTATATATATATATATATATATATAT
>NC_069002.1:1489067-1492200 GCF_001194135.2 Octopus bimaculoides | reverse complement strand
GACACAAGAATGTGTTAAATTGTTTATTCATAGCTTATTTGAAGACTTACTCGTCACATGCACAAACTCACACGCACATGCCCGAAAATACACACACACACACACACACACACACACACACTGAATGATCTATGTTTCGAACAAATAAAACCAAAGTATATCCGATTATGAAAAACGAGAAGAGGCTGGCTGAGAATCCGCATCAAAATTCCCTTCCCTTAGTAAAAAAAAAAGAAAAAAAAAGTGAAACAAAAACCAAAATCCGTCTGCATCATCGTCTTTGGTGGCAACAAAATGCATAATTCTGTTGACCTCTGTAGTTCGCCGTAGCATGACTCCTTGTTTCAAGTGTTTCGCCGATAGCGTTATGGAAGCTGTTTGCAACGAGAAATTACATCGATGCATTTTAATTCATTGCCTTTAGCAATGATGACAACAACAACAACAATAATAATAATCGTAAAAGCAAACGAGCCAGAATGTAATTGATTTTTAATGAGTTTCCGAATCTGTTTCCGGAGATCAGCACGCTCATTTCCTGTTCGGTTACCGGTGATTGCTGCTGAATTCTGTTGATTTCCGCTTATTTTTCTGTCATTTCCGAAGAATATCCGTTATATATAAATTTATGACATGCTAACATGGACGTCGCTAGTTCAGAAGCGAGTTAGGGATTTACCAGATAAACAAACTATCGAAGATGATGGGGCACATTTTTTTGTGTGTGTTTTTAACTGAATGGATTCTCTTCGTTTGGTCTTTTCTTTATACTTTCTCTGCTTTCTGTCTGTCTGTCTCTCTGAAGTGCCGTTCAGTTTATCATTTTCAGCGTATCTGCCTCTCTGTCCTCCGGGGCAACGCCTGTTCCATTTTTGTCTGCTGGTGCCACGAGAAATGTTTCAAATATGCTGAGTATCCCTCCAGATTAAAGGTTGGCTAAGGACATCACAAATATTGTTTCTGTAATTTTATCTCTCATGGAGTATTTAGTAGCACTACACGATGCAATGAATCCTTTTTCATTTGACACAGTAAGGTGTAATTTGAGCAACGTTTTACTCCTATTTTTAGCAGGATGAGTGAGCACCAAGATGCAGCACCGTTGACCCAAGTAATCTACGATGAAGATTATTTAACATACGGTAATCTAAAGGTTGAACGGGAAAATTGAATTTATTGTAGATTAACCTAGGATTGAACTCGCAATTGATGAATTGAGTAATGTACGAACTTTTTAATCATTTACTTACTGACGACAACGAACGAACGAACGCACGCACACACGCACGCACGCACGCACGCACTCACGCACGCGCGCACGCGAGTGCATGGTACCAATATAGTGCTTGCATACATATGTATACTCGTGCGCTTATACATACATGTGAACATCCATACAGACGACACTTAAATTATGCATATTTGTACATCTATATTACCTTTTATTTGTTATCTCTCCTTTTTATCTATCTCACTATCAAGTGTCTATTTGTTCCCTCTATCTGTCTGACTGCTTATATATATGATATATATATATATATATATATATACATATATACACTCACATATATATATATACATATATATATATATATACACAAATATACATACATATATATTTACATATATACATACATATGTCTGTTTATATATGTATATATACATGTATATATATATATATGCACATATATATGTATTTGTATTTATATATATACATGTGTACACACACATCCCCACACACACACATATATATGCACCTCACATAAGTATATTGTATGTGTGTATTTCAAGTTATATGCATACGTGTGTGCGTGAATTTGCCACTCTACCTATATGTTTATCTAACGATCTTCCATTGAGTTAGAATGAAAAAGGCAAGAAGCAGCCGGACATTTGCATCCATACATAAACATATATTTGCATATTTGCATAATAAATATACACACGTGTAGACACATACACGCACTAACACGTACATGTAGAGATTCATTCACTAACATACGCCTCTCTATGTGTCAATGTGTGTGTGTGTCTGTGCGTGTGTTTGCGTGTGAGAGTGTGTATGTGTATACACAGATACATGCATATATACGCACACATATACATTCCCAGAAAGTTAAAATATCTCTGTCACCTCGCTTATGTCTCTCTCTCATTCACTCAAAACACACACTCACACACATGCACAAATTCGCAGCCACGTATTCAAGCGCACACACACACACAAACACACACACACACACACACACACACACACACACACACATATATATACACGCACACATGCGCTCATACGCACAGGCACACATGTACCCGCTCATAAACACGCAGACTTCTAACAAGGAGAGGGAAAGAGAAAGATAAAACGATATATATGTGTATAAGGAGAGAGAGAGGGAGAAAGAGAGCGAGTGAGAGAGAGAGAATAAGAAACAGCCATACGTCACCATACGTTCGCTCTCTGATGAGATAAATCTATACCTGCGAGGCATTATTATCAAATCGCTATTTGACTGGAGGCAATATCAGACGAGCGCATCAGCGATAAGGTGTCCAGCTATAAAAAGGGGAAGGGCGACTGCCCCTGGGGCCATTTGCCACTAGTTGATCTGCCCAAAGACATACGTGACATTATGTTTCCTTGTCTGTTCACTTTGCGAAAATTCATTGGAATTTTCATTCAATTTAGGCGACGGAGTTTGCCCCGAAACGATGAAATGATGTAAATATGGCGCACAGGCAACGAACTCGACGAGTAATTGTGTGCAGGGGAGAAATATATATATATATATATATATATATATATATATATATATATATATATATATATACACACATATATGTATGTGTGTGTATGTTTGTATAACGTATGCTTGGATGTGCGAATCTGTATGTTTGCGTCTAATGTGTTTGTTATTGTCTATCTGTCTGTCTGTCTGTCTGTATGTACATATTGCATACATATGTTATATACATACGTACATACAGACATATGTATGTGTATATATATATATACATATGTTTATATATATAAGTTTATATATATATATATGTGTGTGTGTGTATGTATGTGTGTGTATGTATGCATGTATATACATAAATATTTGTATGACTCTATATATATATATATCTA
>NC_069002.1:1486889-1488926 GCF_001194135.2 Octopus bimaculoides | reverse complement strand
ATATAGATATATATATATAGATATATATATATATATATATATATAGATAGATAGATAGATAGATTGATAAATAGATAGTAATGGTAAGGAGTTAGCTTCCTAATAAAATGACTCTGGGTTCAGTCCCACTGCATGATACCTTGGGCAAGTGATTTCTAAAAATAAGTACCGAGATCGATTTGTTCGGCTAAACCCTTCAAGGCGGTGCCCTAGCATGGCTGCAGTTCAATGAATGTGACTCTACAGTGGCACAAGTAAAAGACAAAAGGTAATTGATATATAAATACGTGTGTGTGTGTGTGTATGCGTACATGCTTGCGCTCGCGTGCCTTGTGACGTTATACTCAATTTTCGTCACAGTTTGTTTGCTTTGGCAGAAGTAACAGCAATCGAAGTGAGACTTCACAAAGGTAAAGAGTAGTAGTAAAGAGCGTGATGGCATCCCGGACTGTGGGTCGCAAAGATCTCAGGATGCAAGAGGGCGCATACTACGAACTGTACCGACTTTGTTGTTTGACAATGGTTTCTCCAGCCGAAGTGACAACAATTACACCCTACTCTTTTTCACAGTTAGACACCATCAAAGTTTCTCCTGAAGGGAGAGACTACGAAGTAAACAAGTTCAAAATGCTCCTAGTTTCGCAGAAGTGTTTTGTTTCAGCGATTTTATTACAGCCTGATGGTCAGGCCATAGTTTTATTCGGTCATTTATCACTGTTGGTCATCTATCACTTTATTAAGTTGAGAGTCGGTTGTGTAAAATTATTATTTTACTGTGTTTAATGATGTTTGTGACGTCGTTTATGTAAATAATGAAGTGAACTGGGCCCCGAGAACGCCTTCGGGGAACACCACTAATGGCTTTTTCTGGGCTTGAGTAGATTTCGTCGATGTCAATGTCTGCATGTATGTATTCAGAAATATGCGTGTGTGTGTGTATAAATATGTGTGTGCATATACATATATACGTGTGTGTGTGTACGTGTGTGTGTGTGTGCGTGTGTTTAATCTAAATGCATCTACTTCAATAAATATGCATATAACCAGGTTTATTTAAATAATTGTATCAATGTGCATCAAAATGCACAACACACGCATACACAAACATATAAAAAGGCAAAACAAACACACATACATACATATAAATTCCATATATATATACATATATACGATTACACATATATATGCACACACACGCACACATATATACCTATATACAGATATACATGCATATATACATATATCTATATATATCTTTCTCTCGTTACATAAATAATATATATATATACACACACATATATATATACACACATATATATATATATATATATATATATATATATATATATATATATACATGCGCACACACATATACGTATACACACACATTTATTGCAATATCTGTATTTAGTAATCTAGAAACGTATTCCAGCTCTGACTAATTTGTAGATGACGAGAGATTTTCCTTTTTCTTGTTTATTTCTCTATTTTTTCTTTCTCTCCTTTTCCTTCAAAATCCTGTCTTCCTTATTGTTATTTTATCGTTTTTACTTTCTCTCCATGTTTCACAGATTCTTATAATTATCTAGTTTTTTTTCTTTTTCCTCTTCTTAACGCAGCTAGCACCTACCTACATTGTTGATGGAGCACCGCTTTTAGTCGTGCAAATCGACTCTAGGGCTTATTTTATCGGTGTCTTGCCAAACCGCTAAGTTACGGGGATATAAACACACAAGCATCTGTTGTCAGGTGATAGTGGGGGGACTGACACGGACGCACAAACACACACACACACGACTGGCTTCTTTCAGCTTCCGTCTACCAAATCCACTCACAAGGCTTTGGTCGTCCCGAGGCATTTGGTGAAGACACTTGCCCAATGTGCCACGCAGTGGGACCGAACCCGGAACCATGTGGTTGGTACGCAAGCTACTTTCCACAAAGCCACTCCTGCGCCTATAGGCTTCTTTCAGTTTCTGTTCATCGAATCAAATCACGAAGCTTGGGTCGGCTCGAGGCTATATAAGAAATTTGCCC
>NC_069002.1:1483414-1486111 GCF_001194135.2 Octopus bimaculoides | reverse complement strand
ATATATATGTATGTATATAGTATGCGATGGGTAAATTGTCGCCATTTTATATCTTTAATTTCGCGCAAGCGCATTGCTTGTTTTCGAATTTGTCGACTACATAGTAAAGTAGGGTAAGTTGGGTACCGAATGTGAGAAAAAACAGGACCATGACGCAATTCACTCTGCTAGAAATTTGGAAGCGACAAGCTGCACTGCTTTGCATTTGCGCCAAAAGCTCTAATGCGAACATTTCAGAGTGTTTGGGTGTCAAGCTGAGGACAGTGCAGAAAATTCGGAAAGAACTGGATGAGTCTTATGGTAATTACGAAGGTACGGCAGCTCGGAAAACTCACTCTGATCATTCTGATAAGAAAAGAACTCTTGAATTTGTTGGTGAGATCCAAGTCATGATTGACAACGACCCCAATGTTCACCGGGTGTTTTGACCTTGAACCGTAACACCGGTGATGGGTCAGCGGAGGTGGCGAAATCACTGCACATCATCTCCCCCTGGCTTTCAGCTGAATTCCTCTCTCTTGCTCCATAGCCAACGAGAGGCTCCTCCAGCTGCCTCTCCCCACCCTTCGCACAGCCACCCTTCGCTCTCTCCCTCTCATTCCAATAGTGGTAAGCACCCTCCATTCCGACTGAGCAGGGAACCTCTTACCGCGAACCTCGAGTGGGAAAAGTCGTAAATGCCACCCTTTTTCTCCTGCAATCCTGCAGAAAGCTCCCATATATACTAACATATACACATGCACATCCGTGGATAAATACATTTAGACGGACAGAAAGAAAAACAGTTCAATTCGAACAATTGTAAAAGGTCCTTCCTCAAAGTGTTACGCAGTAAGAGCGAACTACAAACCAACGGTTGCTATCTATCTATCTATCTATCTGTTTGTCTGTCTGTCTATATCTATCGGAGACGGCTGCACAGATATCCTTATAACAGCCATACTAAACACTCTCAGCACCACCCACAGAAACCACCACCACCACCACTACAACAAAAACAACAACATTAACAATGTCAAGAACAGCAGTAACGACATCGTGAGATCATGTTAATTAACGAATTTGTTCATTAATTAAATTATATGTGGCTGTCTGTGTGTCCTCCTAAGTTAGCGTCATTCCATCAAGATGCAGCAGATAGCTCATGTGTCATTATTATAGAAGCTGTTACAGAGACAATCGGTTGGATGAGCGGTTAAAAGATTGGTAGTCATGGTGGTGGTGGTGGTGGTGGTAGTGATGGTATTGCTGTTGTAAGCAGTGGTGGTGGTGGTGGTCTGCTTGTCGTGGTAAAGTTGGTGTTAGTAATGTCATGTTTGTGCCTGTGATACTAGTGGCGATGATGGTGGTAACGTTGGTGTTGGTGGAGACGATGTTGTTGTTGTTGTTGGTGGTGGCAGTGGTTGGCTGGATGGGTCTCATTCTGCCAATGATAATGACGGTGTTGGTGTTGCGTTTATAGGTTGTAATAACAATAGAATTTGTACTATTATTGTTGTGGTCATTTAGCCGCAACTCATCCTTGATCGATCACGCCTCTGATCAAAATCATACCATCCGTGACCATCTTGTATTTCTCACTCGTGTTTTCCTGAGTATACCTATGACCATATCATCAAAGCGTTCATGTTTTTAAAACATGATTTGTGTGATTTGAATGAGATTTGACTGCCATTTCTCGCAGTTCGAGCGACTACGTAGACTTTATCTCGTTAGATAGTTGGTATCGCCTTAGTTTGTTGGGTGGTGTTTATATCGTTGTTGTTGTTGTTGTAAGCTCCAGTTAACTCTGGTCAAGCAGTCACAGCAAACACTTTGGCCATACCGACCGCATTTATCCTGTATAATATATACAGTATACTCAAAACCTATTCAATGCCTCTTTTTCAGAAGGGTGGGGGATTTGGCTGCTATGCTTAGCATGATGGGCGTCCACTAGAGGTTGCCTCATTTGTGTGGCTAAGGATGGTGGTGGTGGTGGTGAGAGCGTGATGCTTGTTAAAGATGGGGGTTTGTGCGGCGTTGGTGTGGTGATGGTTGGTGATGGTTGGTGGTGGGTAGCATTTGCTGGTATGTGTGAGACAATCGTCTGCAGTGTGTGGTGGTGGTGGTGGTGGTAGCGGGGAGGTTGCAATAAGGGACATCATTCATTAAGGAACCACTCACTGGGACAGAGTTTATCGAATTAAAACTTTCAAACGGGTTCAAATTCACTGCTATCCATTAATCTCCATGGGGACAGATAGGTGAGGGGAAGTCGTCGAGCACCAGTGACAACAGTCAAGATATAATGTTGGTGGTGGTGGTGGTGGTGGTGGTGGTGGTAGTAGTAGCAACAACAGTAGTGACAGTAATAGTAACAGTAATGGTGGTGGTAGTATTTGTAGTTGAAGCAGCAATAATAGTAGTAGAAATTGTTGTTGCTGAAGTAGTAGCAGCGATAGTGGTAATTGTGATGGTAGTTGCAGTAGCTGAAGCTGCAGCAACAACAACAACAATAGTAGTATTAGCAGTAGTAGTCATAGTAGTAGCTGCAGCAGCAACAACAGTAGTAGTGGTAGTAGTAGTAGTAGTAGTAGTAGTAGTAGTAGTAGTAGTGGTGGTGGTGGTAGTAGAAATCCAATAAGGGAATTACACCCTCGTCCTAATCTGATGTAAGTTGTGTTAGGAGTTCTCACCGCCGCCACCAACACCACT
>NC_069002.1:1482111-1483404 GCF_001194135.2 Octopus bimaculoides | reverse complement strand
GTAGAAATCCAATAAGGGAATTACACCCTCGTCCTAATCTGATGTAAGTTGTGTTAGGAGTTCTCACCGCCGCCACCAACACCACTGCCGCCGCCACCGCCACAGCCACCGCCGCCACCATCACTACCACCACCACCACCACCAACAACAACAACACAACGACGACCACCACACCACTACTACCACCACTGCCACCAGCACCACAATAATAATAAGTTAACGACGGCAACGATCATAGCTAATACCGCCACAGCAGTTCACCCTGAATTGCCTTCTGCATAAAAACATAATAGTAAAGTTGGGCTATCATGCATGATACAATAAGCAATGAAATTTCATTGAACTGAAATTACACCTTTAATCATAAGAAAGACTAGGTTTTTAAAAAATAATTTGATGTTTGGGATTCACTCACTTGTGTCATGACTGGGTCACTAACATGCCCACCACTGCTTATATTCATTTATATTTTTTCACTATTTCTGCGTATTCGCAAAACCCGTTATCGCGCCGAGCAAAGTGCATAGTGGCATTTCTTCCGGCTTTTTAATGTGTGGAGTTCAAATGCCGGCAAGGTCGGCTTTGCCTTTCATCCATCTCGGGGTCGATTAAATAAAGTACTACTCAAGTACTCCACGCAGATTTGCTGGCCTTTATCTAAATAGTAAAGAACGTGCGCGCGTACACACACACACACACACACACGTATATTCATACATACATTCACACACATTCGCACAAACACGCATAAATATAAAGAGAGAGCTAGAGAAATAGATTGAGGAGATTATTATAATCGTGTCTATCGCCTCATTAACACATCATGCAGGATCGTAGTATTCCTAAATCAGAATGAAATCCGTAAGACTTCGATTGATCCTAAAGGAAGCACTAACACAACTCCAAGGCAGGATCCAATGGGCTTAACATAAAGCCCCGCAGAGAGAATATTAAAAATAGTAATTTAAATGAGGTAAGGAGAAGTCAAATTGACATTACATTAGTTTCAGTATACGGACGCATCTTTCATTCCGTGTCTCCTGCAATGTTGTTTAATACATGTCATAAATGTTTAATACATGCCTTCAAATCGTGACAGCTGAAGAAGTGAATGGACGTTAAGAATATCATTACGTATTTTTATATATTATGGCATGTGTTACGACATGACATTGTATGAATAACGTAACGTCGTAGGAGATATGGAATACATGATATGGTCGGTTTACAGAAACAATTGTCTATGTGAATTCTCCAATCCTCATTTAAATTACACACACACATACACACACA
>NC_069002.1:1474281-1481062 GCF_001194135.2 Octopus bimaculoides | reverse complement strand
ATATATATATATATATATACACACACACACATACACGCACACACACACGCTCACACAGACAAGGGGAGCAGCGTCTTTTTTATTTATTCCAACAGCTGTTTTCTTGTTGTTGTTGTTGATGTAAAGTTATAAATTCATAGTCGATAGACGGGTTAAAGTTAAAGTATATGTATGATATGACGTAAGCAAAACATCGGAATAGCATTAGAATTCCGTTCGCGTAGAAGCCCACCACGTGTCGACATGAAGAATTAGTCTGCTAAATGTCAGCAGCGTAGATAAAACAACACAATCACTGTGAAAGATGTAGTTTTGAGTGTCATCAAGTCACTAAAACAGGGGTTAAAGCTATACACGAACTGTACCACCCCTTTATCGCATCTACTTCCCACTTCCCGTAATACACATGTACCCCCCCCCCCCAAAAAAAAATGATGGAAAAATAATAACAAAAATGAAGAGAAACGAACGGGTTAAACGAAAACAAAATAGAAAATAAGATGTAAAGAGCAAAATTTGTACAGTTCGCTAAAAGAAAAAGTTCAAGTTAAATACAAAATGATGAAGAAGGGAAATAAATATCAGTGAAAGAAATGTGAAAATGAACGTTGTCCAAATATGAAAGTAGAGAATACGAAAACGAGGCTAATTTACTCTGCTGTCTTGATAGTTATTTTAAACAAGGGGAAGAAGAAGGGTCTTCCTCTTTAGCCTGTGTAACAATAAGAAGAAGAGAATGAGAAAGGACGACAACAATGATGATAATACAATTAAAAAATAATATATTGCAAAAATAAGAAACGAAAAATAATGAAATAAAATAGATAAAACAAGGGTCTTAAATAAATATGAGGGGAGGGTAAAAAAAGGGGGTAAAGAGAGAAAGAGGAAGAAAGAGGGATATAATGCAAATGATATATGTGGAAAATGAGGGGAGGAGAAGGTGAAAGATTGACGGAGAGAGAGAGAGAGAGAGAGCAAGTAATATATGTATAGAGTAAGAAATGGGAGGAAAAGAGAAAAAGAAAGTGAGGAAAGAGAAATGGATGTATTTCCATATATATCTATATATGCGTGTGTGTGTGTGTGTGTGTTTGTATGTTAGTATGTATGTATAATATATATATATATATATATATATATATATATATATGCCTTTGTGTGTGTAGATGTATGTATGTAGTGTGGTTGAATGAAAGGGAGGGAAACAGAAAAGTAATTTCGAACGAAAGGTCAGCAAAGCCAGCCCCTAAAAATGAAATTGAAAAATAAAAAAAGAAATATATATAAGGCTCCAGAGAAAAGAAGAAAACTTCAAAAAAAATTATCATTGAATGAATAAAAATCAAGAACAGAAACGAATGTAAACAAAGTGTGAATGTACGTATTTGTGTATGAATGTACGTGTGTATGTATGAATGTATGTATGCGTGCTGTATATGTGTATATGTGTGTACGTGTGTATAGAAGAATGCATTTTTGTATATATGTATGTATATATGCATGTGTGTATATGTATGTACGCATGTGTGTATATGTATGTACGCATATATGTACGTGTGTATGTGTACGTATGTATACAACGATGTATGTATGCATATGTCTATGCGTATATATGTGTGTATGTACGTTTGTATATATTTATGTACGCATATGTGTACGTATGATTGTGTATACGTGTGCGTATATATATGTGTATATGCATGACTACGTGTCTCTGAATGGTTATATGTATCGTTCTTCTCTCTGTGTATATGTATGGTCATACATCCATATTAAACTGTTTATGACCGCCTGAGTGTGTATATATATATATATATATATATATATATAGTATATATTTGTGTGTATATACATATGTATACAAATATATTAATGCACACACACACACACACAAACATAAACGGACAATTGCACCATGAAATTTAACAACAAAATAAAAAAAATACACACAACACGATAAAACAAATGAACAAAAAATACTCCCCGCACCTCCCCGCCCTTGTCATATGGATAGTTCTTGAGAAACAAACACAAGAAAATAGAGAAGGTTTCGTTATGGAAATAATCAAAATGGCGTTTAAACGTAATGTTATAAAATGCGTTGACTGAAGATAAACAGCTGGTAGGGAGGCTTGGCGATATAAACGGATAGGAAATAGGATCTCGCTAAATACTGACCTCTGTAAACACAATAAACTGTTTTTAAGACTTTCAGCTTTATTCAAATTGAGTCGCAAAGAAATTCGAGAATTAGTCGCAAATAAAAAAAAAAAAATGCTTCAATTTTTTTACAGCTTTTTTTTTTCGATTTTGTATGTATGTTTGTTTGTGTGTGTATATGTGTGTGTTCGTGTGTGGAGGGTGGTGTGTCTGTGTCTGTGTGTTTGTTCTATTTCTTCCGTCCTTATCAGTCTTTATTACAAGTTTTCCTTTCAGTCTTTCGTCGCCTTCGTTGTCGTCGTCATCGTCCTCATCCGCCTCTTCCTCATTCTTCTTCTTCTTCTTCTTCTTCTTCTTCTTCTTCTTCTTCTCCTCTGTCTTCTCTTTCACGTCCTCCTCCTCCTCGTTGTTGTTGCTCTTCTTCATCACCATCGTCATTGTCGTCATCATCATCATTATTATCAGTTTCTTTTTCAAATCTACTACTGCTGCTAATTTCTCTTATTTGCTATAAAGGCACCAAATGAAAGGAAACATTGTAAAGGTAATTTACAATTTGTTTGTGTTGTGTGTGTGTGTGTGTGTGTGTGTGTGTAGGTTTCATGAAACGTGAACTCAAAGAAAGGGAAAAGAGAGTGAAAAAAGGATAAGAGTAGAAACGAGTTATAATTCTTTGTGATTTTCATACAAGAGACCAGCAATTTTGAGGGGAAGAGAAATTGATGACATCGACTTCATTGCTCAGCTGGTACGTATGTCATCGATCCCGAAACGATGAAAGCCGACCTCAGTGACGTTTGAACTCAGACCGTAAAGCCGGAAGAAATACCGCTAAGCATTTCGCCCGGCGTGCTAACGACTGCCAGCTCGCCGCCTTAATGACAATAATAATAATAATAATAACTTCGAGATGAGGACATTCATCTTGTTGTTGCAGTTGCTAAAATAGCAGTCATGCGCGGTCAACTTACAGTGTATTGTCTGCACAGCAGAAGAATGACATGGGTGGTCACGGCTAGAACATCTTTGCTCATAGATTTTATTTTGTTGCTTCTGTTTTAGTAATTGTTGATGTTGCTCTTGTACTTCTAGTGTCTATTGTTGCTCTAGATGTTGTTGTGGTTGTTGTTGGTGGTGGTGGTGGGTAGTGACAGTAAACCCATCTCAATAGATTACTCGTTTAATCACTGTCCCACTTAACAGAAGAATCGTTCGTCGTTTCCATTGTGAGTTTCATCGAATTTCTTTTTCTCAAAAAATGACGTGCAAATAGTACAAACATAACTATTCGCACTAAACTCCGATCAATCTGCCACTCCTATTTCTCCCCCTCTGCCTCCACACACTCTCTACCCCTTTCCACATATACATATATAAATACAGGCACACACACACATATATATCAATATACACATGCATTTACGCTTACACACTCACACAAACATGAGCATTCACACCTAAACACACTCGCGTATATTCAATTCTCAATTTATTTCGGAAAACCAATCGTTACAAAGAATGTGTTAGGTTTTTCGGAATTAAAATTCCTCTCAATATTCTTGGACCCTTCTCTTTCCCCACATCACTCCTCACCTTACAATTCTCAAGATGGCACTTTTAATTTCTTCGTTTCCTTCATTCCAGTTTGATTTCTAAAATGTTTCATTCATAGAGTTTATATTGCTTTATTTTAATTTTCGATTAAAAAAAAAATTCTGTTATCTAAATTTCGTAATTTTGTTAACAATATTACTTTTCCAAAACTTTACTATTATTGTAATATTTTTTCAGAAATTTTTTAAAATGGAATTTGATTTTCTCTGACTACAAATAATAATAATTCATGCTGTGTACGCTCTTCATCAGGAAATAATAGGGACAGAAAGAATAAAAGATTTTTAATTGGGTAAACAATCTATTTAAATACAGATATAAGTAAATTGATAAATAGCGAGCTAAAAAAGATAGGTAGAATACTTCGGGACGTATGTATGTGTATAAGTGCAATTTGTATATGTGTGTGTGTGTGTGTTTTACGAAGTATATATTAAAGTAAATGAAAGTTTGTATTTAATATGTTTGTATGCAACACACAATTTTCTATTAGTTTCCATCTGCGTTTTTCTTGTGTTTTTTAATTTTTTTTTTGAAATAAACGAATCTTATCATGGCTATAGTGCGATAATTACTTTGTCGTTACGCACGTATGTATGAATGTATGTGAATATGCGTGCGTGTGAATGCATATATATATATACACACACATATATATATATATATATATATAGGAAGGGTTATTTAAGTGCAAAACTGCGAAATATGTCTTTCTCACGAAAATACATTCCACCATGATATCCGAATGCAACTGCTCTATAGTGACAGAACGATTTCAATTCTTAAACGGAATCTATTCATTTGTAACTGTTTGATTTCATGTGTAGAATGTAATGAAATCATTGAATATTAAACCTTCTCTCTGTCCCCTTTTCTTTCACCCTCTCTCCCCGTCTCCCCCTGAATTCTCACCTGTTATTCTTATAATGCAAAGGGGCTGAAAAGTTGAGTGAAAGAAAATACCGGAGGATCAGTTAATTATGATTCTGTTCGTCATATTCCCCCCCTCTCAGATTCACACTCTTATTGCAGCAGTCCTTCAGTTTTTCTAAGTCCTGTAAAAGAACTTGGAAGGTTGCGCTTCCAACCAAGGCTTTTACGGTACCCTCAAAGCCAGGAACTTTCAAGCACCCCCTCGTATAATGCTATATTCTTCGTCCAAGCATAAAAGTGAAGGTGCTTACTTGTTATGTCATGGTTAACCGACGACTAGATTCTTCCAATGTAATAACAGTTACTATTTATGCAATTAAATGTAATGATCTGGCAGAATCGGTAGCGCGCCGAGCAAAATGCTTTGTGGTGTTTCGTCCGACTTTACGTCCTGAGTTCAGTTTTGCCGCCAGGGTCGACTTTCATTCTTCGAGGTCGATAGATAAAGGACCAGTCGAGCACAAGGTCAAATGTTGTCAAGGTCGTCGTCGTCTTCTTTTTCTTCTTCTTATTTCTTTTTCTTCTTCTTGTCCTCACCCTCCTCGACCACCTCCTCTTTCTTCTTCTTGTTCTCCCTCCTCCCTCTCCTCCATCTGCCCTCCTCCTCTTAAACTCATGCATTAACAAAATACAATGTCATATAAACACAACCACATACACCATATCTACCATTATCTACAGAAAATGCAAGGCTCAACCGAATAACTATAGAAAATAGCCCCAGATAAAACGACAAAATGAAAAAAAAAGCAATAGAGCACCAAAACAATTTTAAAAGACCTGTACAACAGAAAGTCATAAATATTACATAAATATAAACAGAAAAAAGAAGGAAGGGAACTACCAAATAAATAAATGAATAAACAAATAAACAAGGAAGAAACAATCTGTGTGTATAGTTTGGTGTTCAGTCTAAGTTGTCTAAATGTTCTACGAAATAGATTCGTTATTTTGACAAACCAACAAAAAAGGCCCCAAAAAGATACACCAGTACACCATATATATGTATATTCGTATATATATATATATATATATATATATATATATATATATATATATATATATATATATATATATATATACGTATATATATAAATGAATATATATATGTATGTATATGAATATATTTAGTTAGATGTCTTTATATACTGCTTCAGAATTACTGTGCAAGAATCTATCATAGTATTATTGTATAAATCCCTGCCATACAATCGTGTTATTCCCAGTTGACATCTGGAATTACAACAAACACAAACACACACACACACACACACACACACACACACACACACACACACACACACACACACACACACGCATGTACACAACGATACACATAAATCTATTCCATATATAGATGCATGTATATGTATGCATATATTTGCCTGTGTGTATATATATGTATATATATATATATATATGATATAAATATACTTATGTATAAACGCATACATGCATAGCATATGTATACACACATACACACATAATGTTGTGGCTTCACGCTTAGAAGCACAATCGCATATCGATATGAGCATACAATTGTATGTCCAGTGTTGTTATATTTGTTGCTTTTGCTGCTGCTGCTGTTGTTCTTGTTCTTGTTGACCTTCTGTCCGCCCTTTAGACCTTCGTTGTGTGCTGTATCTTTTCTGTCAGATTCGGTGAGGGTACAGGTTGGCCTGGTTTGGTGGAGCGGCTAAAATATTGCCTCACCCTGCTTCGAATAAGTTGTTTGCAAACTAATGACAGAACATTTGAAAAATACAGTTTGCAAGCTATATACATTAATGTATCAATCATACATATATATATATATATATATATATATATATATATATATGTGTGTGTGTGTGTGTGTGTGTGTGTGTGTATGTATACATACACATAAATATATAGATGCGTATATGATGTGAATACGTGTAAATAATAGTCATAGTAATAATTATGTATGTATATATATATATATATGCCTACTTATACATAAACATATATAAACAATTATATACATAACTCTATACATACATACATACATATATATATATATATATATATATATATATATATATATATA
>NC_069002.1:1473673-1474229 GCF_001194135.2 Octopus bimaculoides | reverse complement strand
ACACACACACACACACACACACACACACACACACACACACACACACATATATATATATATATATATATATATATACATACACACATGTACATGTGCGTGTGTATCTTTTTGTTTCTCTGTGCACTTCTTTGAGTGTGTGCATATGTGAACACATGTGTGTGTTTCTGTGTATGCGTATGTGTTTGTGCGCGGGTGTATGCGTGTGTGTGTATGTATGCTCGGATGTTTATGTGTGTGTATTCGTACAGAAAACCTCTTTTCGCCCTTCGCCCTTAGTATTTGTACACAAGGGACGGAATTTGGATATAAGGGTTAGCAAAATTTGACAAGCTTCTATTTTGATGCATTGGTTACGAAGGACGCCACAAGGATAAAGATGAAGAAGAAGAAAGGGAAAAAAATAACTTGTATTTCTTTATAGAATCCTTTCGTGTTGAAGGCTGAAGATGGATGGAATAGACTCAAGCATATTTTGTTTTGCATTTCTCTCAAAGTATCTTCCCAAAAAATGGACCGTTGCTTGTTTTGTTTTTCTTACGTTTGAAAGCAGCCATAG
>NC_069002.1:1468973-1473055 GCF_001194135.2 Octopus bimaculoides | reverse complement strand
CATCTTTATATATATATGTGTGTGTGTGTGTGTGTGTGTGTGTGCGTATATATATATATATATATATATATAAAATTGTGTGTGTGTATGTATGCATATATATGTATATTTGTATATATATATATATATCTTGGATGGAGTGGTGTAGAAGGGGAATGCGTGAAAGTCTGGGCGTGTATGTGTCATGACATGGTGTGAACGTGTGTACATATGTGTGTTTGTATGTGTATATGTGTGTATGTATACATATGTATGTGCTTGTTTACAGGATGTGTGTGGTTATATCACAGAGAATGTATATGTGTTTACGTGTTTGTGGGTCAATTGGCTTACACTTTAAACTGCTTAACACTGTGACATTTCAGTCCAGTCCCACGAGGAACGACGGGACTCTCTGACCATTTGAACTTCTGTCAGTGTTATTATTGACCGGCCTCTCCGTTGTTTCTTTTTTCTGTTTGACTTGGTTTCCTTAGTAGTAGTAGTAGTAATTATTGATATTAGTAACATTAATGATGCTGGTAGTGGTATTAATAGTGGTGACCCTGTATGCAAATGATGTTGTTGTTGTTTAGCAACCAGTCAAGCCTAATAAACCTATAGATCGAGCACGTTCCGTCCGTGGCCATTCCACATATCTTAATGACAGGTGCTCTATTGGTCGTCCATTTCTATTTTCCTGCGTACACTGTGCAGTCCAACACAATGTTTTTAATCGTACAATTTGATAATCTGGACATTATACTCTCTCTCTCTGCTCTCCTCTCGATTTTTGCCTTCTTGCACATACAGGTGCATGCTTCAACTTGTTATGGTTAATATTATGGGGGTGCATTTTGGCAGTCTGAACACGCACTCTCTTTTATATATATATACACACATACACACGACGAGTTTCTTTCAATTTCCATCTATCAAATCCACTCACAAGGCTTTGGTCGGCCAGAGGCTTTGGTTGGCCAAGGTGCTACGCAGTGGGATTGAACCAAGAATCATGTGGCTGGGACGCAAACTTCTTACCACACAGACATGTCTCTTTCTTTTTAAAGATGTTTGGGTAAAGTTTGGAGGAAATTTGGCCCAGTGGTATTTCGTCCGTCTTTACGTTCAGAGTTCAAATTCTGCCGAGGGCAGCTTTACCTTTTCCAACCTTTCGGGGTCGATGAGATAAGTACCAGCTTAGCAGTAGGGGTGGGGTTCGATATAATCGATTAGCCACCTCTCACAAAATTTCAGGCCCCGTGCCTCTGGCAGAAAAGATTGTTTTCAGGCAACCATATAAAGGATTCTCTCAAAGGCTACTCTTGTAGAAATTATCGTGATTGTTGTTGGTGTGGTGGTCATGGTGGCGGTGGTGGTGGTGTCAGGAATGATAGCGACAATAGCGCTGTTGTTCTCGTTGTTATTGTTGTTGTCGTTGTTGTTGTTTTTGGAGGTGGTGGTGGGGTGATGCAGCGAGCTTTGGCATCAGTGATGTTGTAATGAGAGTGATAATGATGTGAATGATATTAATATTAATGAGCTTATTTGGTGGTGGTGGTGGTGGTGGTGGTGATGGTGATTGTGTCGTTCGATGGCGGTGGAGGTGGTAGCGCTGATGACGATATTGGTAATGATGGTAGTGATGACGATGGTGATGATGACGATAGTGGTGGTGGCTGTGGTGATGATGGCGATGTCGATACAGATAAAAATCCCAAATTCTGATAATGTTTCCGGTCTCATTTTCGCCAAGGGGTAAATTGATGAAGTAGGGTCGTCGCCGGGGCGTGGCGGTGGTGGGGGTAATGTTTTCATTGTTGTTGTTGGTTGTGGTGGGAGTAGTCGGGAATGTGATGGTGGCAGGGTAGTGTTGTCATTGTTGATTGCGGTGGTGGTAGTAACACTGATGATGACAATAGTAGTGGGAGTGGTGTTATTATTGTTAGCAGCAGTAGTAGTGGTGGTGGTAGAAATGGTGATGGTAGTTGTTGTAGTGGTACTGATGATGATAGTGCTCTTGCGCTAGTGGAAAGTCAAGGCGTTGTTGCTTGTATTACAAGTGATGGTAGTCATGGTCTCTGCATGAATTAAGATCTTCACAAAGGACAACTCATGACAATACAACCTACTCAAGGTTCCTAATCAATAACTCATTCAAATAAGTAAGCATGTTAAGCACATCAGCTGCCTAACGAATATCATTATGATTTCGACAACTGAGCAGTGGTATCTTTGTGTATGCGTGTGTGTGTGTATATGTGTACGTATACACTCACACACACATACACACACACACACGCATAGAAACAAACACACATACGCACACACTCACACGCACATATGTATATAATGAAGTTATAAGTATTTATAAACTTTCTAGGGACATTCCACAAAACTATAATAGCATGCGCACACACACATAAACACACTCATATGTACATATATACATGCATACATATAAATACATATATATATATATATATATGTTACAGAAACAGAAAGTATCAACGCCGTTGTTGGATTTCCTAGAAATAGCAACCAAATCTCTTTCATATCTCCTATTATACTCACCTTAACGCCTAGGTAAGCATATGTGAGTGCTTGTTGTGTAAGTGTGCATGTGTGTGTACATGTTTGTGTATGTTTGTGTTGGTGTGTGTCGGCATATTTATCTATGTGTGTGCGTTTGAACTGCTAGCTCTACCGATTCCCTTTAGTCTCCACCCCTACCGCTTCCTCTCAACATCATGTTGTTCTTTAAATTTTTTTCTCTGTTTGTTTCAGTTTTCTTGTTTTATTTTGTCTTCATTTATTATTTTTTTTTCACTGATGTTGCTTTCGTTGTTGTTTTTACTCTTGTTGTTGTCACTGGTAGTTGTTGTTTTTGTTGTGGTTGTTACTGCTGTAATTTCATTGCTATTATTTGGACATTGATCAGCTAAAAGCTATTAAGAACCAATCGTTAGTGGACTCTCATCACCTTCTTTTCCCCCCTCCTCTTCCTCCTCCTCCTCCTTCTCGCTTTCCTCCGTCTCCTTCTCGTCTTCTTCCTCCTCCTCTATCAATTCTTACTCTCTCTCTCTCTCCCCTGCATCTTCTCACTCCTATCGTTACCCTCCATCTCGCATCTCTTCCTCCTACTTTCTCCCATTTATCTCCCTCACAGCCCCATCACCCCCCTCCGCTTTCTCTCTATCTATATAATAGCAAGGCACCACAAAGACATCTAACGGGAAACCATTTTAAAAACCCGATCGTGGAAACCAGATCAAAAGCACAATGTTCCTGTGTGAGGAGGCCCAACCTATTAGAGGAAGGGAGGATGGTCTTTGGAGAATACTCTGGCAAAAATGTTTGTATGTATTGTTGCAAATAATAATAATAATAATAATCGTAGTAGTGGTAACAGTAATAATAATAATAGTGATGATAATAGTAGTAGTAGTGGTAGAAGTAGTAGTAGTAGTAATAATAATAATAATAATGATAATAAGTGATAGTAATAATAATATTAATATTAATAATAATAATAATAACTGTAAAAGTGAAAACGTTATTAAAGCAACGGACAGTCATTTTCCTCCAATTAAGAGCAAGCAAGAGAGGGATGTGGTGATGTGTGGACGGGTGGGGGTGGAGGAGAGAAGGTGAAATATCCCACCGCCATCACCAGCACTAACAAGAACAACAACAGCAACTACCGTACCCAATGTCCTGATATTTCCCACCCTCCGCGTAAAAACTGTATAATATATACATATGTGTGTGTGTGTAAATGTGTGTGTGTGTGTATATATATATGTGTGTGTGTATCAAACTTTAAAATATACATATACATACATATAAGAATATATGTGTGTGTGTGTATATATATTTATAGATATATACAAACAACTATAAGGAAACAACAGCAACATCAATAACAGGAACAACCGACAAGATAATGAAATAGTATATATGTGCGTGTGTGTGTATGTGTGTATTTGCATGTGAGGGTGAGGGAAATTGTGTGTTTGTATTTATATACACAGGTATAACAGATATATTTGTATTTCTGTGTTCAAACACACACATACACAATTATATATGTCGCGCTATAC
>NC_069002.1:1468518-1468875 GCF_001194135.2 Octopus bimaculoides | reverse complement strand
TATATATATATATATATATATCCGGGTATAATAGAATAAAACAATAAAAGAATTGAATTTAAGAAAAAACTACAACGAAAACCGAAGTGTAAGTAAAAAGGTTAGAGAGAGAGAGAAAGAGGAAGAACGAAAAGGGGAGAGAGAGAGTGAAAGAGAAAGCAACAGAGGGAGAAAAAGCGAAAAAGGTGGATAGAGATAGTGACTGTATATATGCGTACGGTTTATGTGTATATATATATATGTACGCATATATATATACGTATATACGTGTGTATATATGTCTTGTGTGTGTGTATATATATATATGCATCTATATGTATGTGTGTGATACATATATATATATATATATATATATAT
>NC_069002.1:1463511-1468508 GCF_001194135.2 Octopus bimaculoides | reverse complement strand
TATATATATATATATATATATATATATATAATATATTATAAGCACATATATATATTGTGATGATGATGAAGTGGAACCGCTGTGCACTTCACAGCAACGTTGTTCAAATATTTGGTAAGTACACGAGTTTACAAATGCATTTGTGTACCTGGGAATAAATGAACTTAGATATGTATGCATATTCGCACACATACATGCGTACACATTACACACACACACACCAACATATATGTATGCGTATACATATATATATATATATATATATATTTATATATACTTACATATTTGTTTATACATGTACGTATATCCATACACATATATATATATATAGACGTACATACATATACTCTCACACACACAAACATACACACATACATATATATATATTTATATATATATAAATATATATATATATATATATATATATATATATATATATATATACACACATATATATATGTGTATAAGTAAATATCTATATATGAATATATGCCTGAATGTTTACACATACATTCACAAGCATATCCATACACACTCACACTCACATACACATGCATAAATGTATGCATGATGTGTTTGTACATGCATATCTGTTAATTTAGTAAATGAAGTGTGTAAAGAGTAGAGGCGTAAATAAAGAGGAAAAAGAAGGCGAGAGACGCATCTGATGCACTTATCCTCTGCATTCGCTGCATTATCTGCTGCACTCATTTCTGGCTGTGTTTTTCTCTTCTGCTGCCATCATCATCATCATCATCATCATCGTCATCGTCGTCTCATTATTTTTGCTTTTGTTAGTCTCATATCATACCTGATCGAGTAGAACTAATATCAAACGGGTTTCATTACCGACCGCCATCTCGTCGTTTTTTCTTTCTTTTTTTTTTCTCTTTTCTTCCTCTCGTTAGTTGCTCTCTATATATCAAGTCCGCTTTATTAAATGTTTTTATTTATTTATTTTATTTATTATTTTTTTTTTGTTATTTTGTTTTGAAGATAGTAAATCGTAATCTGAGGTAGATTTAGCTACTAATTCTAGCGAGCACACCAGAAACTCCATTCCGTGCATACTTGAGTTCCATCAATGTGCTATCAAATCGCAAGAATATATTTTTAATAGTTTCACTTATCGCACTGAGCCCATAGTGGAGCACTCACTAGAGTATAGTTGATTTTACCTAATTCCATTATTTAATTAACCATTAAGGCGGCAAACTGGCAGAATCGTTAGCACGCCGGAGAACATGCTCAGCAGCATTTCGTCCGTGTTTACGTTCTGAGTTCAAATTCCGCCGAGGTCAACTGTGCCTTTCAGCCTTTCGGGATAAAATAAGTACCAGTTGAACACTGGAGCCGATGAAATCTACTTGTCCCTTCCCACAAAATTGCTGGCCTCGTGCTAAAGTTTGAAATCGTTTATTTATTTAACTTATCTCATAATGGCACACAAGATATAGATCACAGAATGGTTAAGACGTTCGCCTTGCAAACGAAGGCTTCTCGGTTCGATCTTGTGGCGTGATATCTTGGCCAAATTTTTGTTTTTTGTAACTTCGAATCGACCCATAAATTGTGAGTAAAATTAGGATAGACAGAAATTGTATAAAAGTTTCTTGGTTTGATTGCAGCCGCATTTCAAATGGTACAGTCTTGAAATACAATGTGTGACATTGATTCTGACTGGGAACTACATTAAGGGTACTCGTATCTGTGGAATACATAGATATTAACCCATTGAATCAATGAGCAGGCGGCAATTTTCGAAGTTGCTGTTTAGCCCCTCCAGCTGGACCAAGTAAATTTATTTTCAAAGGCGTTCCAGCCTGAAACATCCACTCTTTTTTTTTTTTCTAGAACGCTATGTATGTTCTTCTTATTTGCATGATGGCAGAATGTAATCTGAATACGATTTCTCGTAGATTCAGCGACTAACCATGTAGATTCTTGGGTGTACACAACGGCTAATCGTACATGATGCAGTGAAACACTCTGCTGTCTTTGTACAATGGTGTCCAGTGTTTGGCATATTTCTTGTATGTATACAGAGCCACTTCTCGTGGTGGTGGTCACAGAGGAAGCACGCAAGTCAGACGTAGCCAAAATACGCCAACTGCCCTGCGAGTTGGTGTTCTGTCTCTCAGCACATTGCAATTAGCGACGATACTCATTTTGTTTTGTGTATCTTTATATATTTTTTACTCTTTTTATGAATTTTTGAAGTTGTTAGATTCCGGTTAAGCTCCACTCTTAATGCTCTGCTGGTGATGATGATGGCATCGACGGGAACCAAGTAAAGGATTAATCCATCTGATGCCAGCGTGTCTGAGACCACCCCTAGTTCTGTAATACAAACTTCTCGTTTTAATGTGATCCCAATTAAAATCTTTCTTCAAAACTTCATCTTATGCACCAAATACCAGTTTAATAACAAAGTAATTTTACTAAATTCTCCATTGTTTCCAAAATGAACTGAAGCAAAAATAGTGAATTTCAGCAGGAATATGATGACAAAATGGTTAAGTATTTAATCAAAAACATCTTTTGGCGTTACGCTAGTCTGGCCAACGTCTTGCTTCAGACACTAAGGTTTTTAAACAGTTACAGCAGAACTGTGTCAGTGACAAGGTCACAGTGTTGTGACATAAGTTTTGACTCTCCAAGAAATAAATGGAAAGTGAATAATAATAGATTTTTCGGGTGTATTTTAAAACGACTGAAATGGTCTCTTCACGTTATAACTACTTCAGAAACATAGAATTTCCAGGGGTGACACTTGTGACAAGTCTTCCAGATCGCTCATCGTGTTCCAGAGACGATCTTCTGCTTTTGAAGCGCCCATGTCACTCAAAACATTGCTCACGACCCATTGCCTCGGTGCCGTAAGGTTGTCGAAGCACGCCCGATGTCTCTGTAGCAGACTTCCCAAGTTTAACGCAAAATTTCACGTTGACTTTTTGTTCCTGTCCATGACAAAAATCGCAGACGACAGCAGACACGTGATCACAAAAACACAAATTTCACAACTTGCGAAATAAACACAGCGATGTCACTCGACACACTGCCTCACCTGTTGGTGCTGTCACCTGTTGGTGCGCTACAAAGCGAGTCCGGGAACTTTCTGATACCACTTCGTATACACACTTAATCACACGCATAAATACTCACACAGGTATAAGTATGTATTTTAAGTTTGTGTGTATGTTAATACAATGCAGGTACATCATATATACACTCACTCAAACACAGCTACTTTCTACATTGATGTCTATGCAGACACAGGTAAGAGAGAAAGAAGGGAAGGGAGTGAAGAGGAGAGGGAGATAAGGAGAGAAAGAAAAAGTGAAAGGGAGAGAGTAAGAACGATATGTATGTGTACACACACACACACACACACACACACGCACATATATACACATGTATGTATATTTTTGCATACATAATTGTGTATAAAAGAAGATAGAGAAAGTGAGTGAAAGAAAGTGAGGCAGGTATAAACAATAAGTGAAAGAAAGGAGGAGAGAGAGAGAGGATGGGTGGGTGGTAGGCAGAGGAAGTGAAATAGCTATAATAAGATACATAAGTTGAAAATGGAAAGAAAGGCAGAGAGATAGACAGAGAGAAAGAAGGAAGGCGAGAGGGGGAGAGGATGGGGGGGGTGAGCGAGGAAAAGAAGGAATGCGAGATTAATAACCCGTCACCAAACACTGCGAAATCTGTGACGCCTCGTGTGTTCATCAAACATTGCTTAAATGGGAGCACTCTACACTGTTGCATTGTGGGATTGATGGGTAAACATGGCGTCAGCAGCGGCAATGAATGAACGAACGAAGCGAACGAGGGAATCGATGAATGGCAAGCAGTGGCGGCGGCGGCGGCGAGCAATGGTGACGTCAGCAACGAGGTGTGTGACATGAAGTAGAGTGGTGCGTAGCGTGTCGTTGTGTGGTGCAGCGCTGTATGTGTAGTGTGAGATGAGGTGTGGTGGAGTGTGGCGTCAATTGAGTGGTACTTAGTTCCAGGTTAGTTGCCAGTTACGGGCGAGGATGGGGAGCGGCGGGGAGTCGGGTTTGGAAGAAAATGAAGGAGGACAGTCGAGTTTCGAGTTTGCGAAGGGGGAAAGGGATGGGATGGCGGGTTCTTTCGGAACAATACGGAGCTTTCGCAAGCAAGAACAAGCGTAAACATATTTGAAATGCTTCACGCTTCGGTGAACAGGCTATTGTATATATATAGATTGTATGTGGTTGGTTGATTCCTCGATCAACGTCGTTGACGATGGCGACACCGAAACTGTGGATTGATGGATCGCTTTGTGGGATCGCTCCTAATTGTTTTCTTTTGATTTGGGTGCCACCATTATTATTATTATTATTATTATCATTATTATTACACTTCTTGGTTATTTGATTTAGCAAATTTGTTTATCTATGTTTTGTCTTCATTTTGTGAGGTGTATGTGTGTGTACGTGTGTGTGCGTGTGTGAGCGGATGGCTGTGCATTAGCCTGTGTGTGCGTGTGTGTGTCCTTGTGTGCGTTCGTTTCGTTCTGTTTACCGATTGTTAGGTTTGTTGATATATCCTGTTTAAGAATTAAGCAAAACCGTATAAAACCACTTAAACACACTCAATCACATAACATAGATAAACATATTATGCATACATTCATATACACGCGTGTGCACACACATGAAAGTAAACACACACACACGCATATATATATACATATATATATACACGCACACACATATACAAATACATACATACACACATATACTTATATATATACATATAAGTGTATGTATATATATATATATATATATATAATTGTATGTATGAATGTGTATAACGATATTGATACGATTCCTTGCCACAAAGAATTCAACAAAAACACCGATAAAAAAATAATAAAACATGAAACAAACAGTAAAAAATCACTCACAACAGAACTCACACTTCGAGAACAAATATTGACGCGCGCGCTCGCGCACCCGCATGTA
>NC_069002.1:1461718-1463163 GCF_001194135.2 Octopus bimaculoides | reverse complement strand
CGTAGACAGATGAATGTAACTGCAGAAAATTGTGTTCATAGCACTGCATCTGCGCCCCACCGCCACTAGCCCAGCACGCAGGTGCCACCTTCCTCCTATACACAAACACATACATACGCATATATATATATATATATATATATATATATATATATATATATGTATGTGTGTGTGTGTGTGTGTGTATACATACATATATGTATGTATGTATGCATATATGAGTGTGTGTCTCTCTACGTGCGTGCGCACGCGCAGGCAAACAGTCAGTGTTGTTATGCGGAGTGTCCCTCGTAATAAAGGTTGAAAGGTCAACTGGTCTTAATGACTGACGGCTTATCGTTAACGAGCGATGCTGAATGCATCCACTTAAACAGATGCCCTTTCATGAGCATTTATGCGTGTGTATGTGTGTATACATAAATATATATACGATATATATGTGATTATATATATATATATATATTTATATATATATATATATATACGCACACATATAAATCCAAATGTATAGATGCATGTATTCATTCAAAAATACATACAAATACAGACACACACACACATACACGTATTCTTTGTACATTTAGACATTTGCACAAATATCCACACACACACACACACACACACACACACACACATGCACACACACATATCTAAGCGTATCGTCTGCTGAATTCAGTACCGGACGACTGCTGCCCTGACGACGCCTGTAGAAATTTAAGAACTCCTGTCTACAGCTTCCTTCTCTCTGAGACAATCTCACTGTATTTCTGCTAATCGCCTCATAGTCTCGGATAATCCTTCATTCTCCATATTACGTCCTCTAATCCTTTGCAGTTGATTACAATTAATGCGATACACTTTTCTTTTTATTCTGCTATCGTAAGGATGAGAATTTCTATAATCAATATGTTTTTCTTTATTGTTTTAGTATCCGATTCACCCTTTTCGACTTCGTTGTTCCTTTTCACGGTATTGTCCCCTCTGCATATTTTCTCTTCGCTCGTTTTCTTTTAAAATTTCTCCACACAAAGACCCCAGCATAAATTTAAAAAATCTAGTCCTTGTCCAGCCGACCCACAATGCCTAACGACCACGTTGCCCTCACTGAAGGGTTTAGTTGAATAAATCGACTAAAACTTACTCTTTAAGCCCAGTACTAATTCTATCGGTCTCTCTTTTTACAGAGCTGTAAACACAGCAACACCGGTTTTAAAGCGGTGATAGGGTGTGAAACACGGGCATAAAGACACACACACACATGTATACGTGGAGCTTCTTTCAGTTTCCGTCAGCCATATTCACTCACAAGGTTTTGGTCGGCTTGAGGCCATAGTAGAAGACACTTGCCCAAGGTGCTACACAGTGGCACTGAACCTAGAGCCATGATATATATATATATATATATATATGTATGTATGTATACATATATATATATATATGTATGT
>NC_069002.1:1457919-1458700 GCF_001194135.2 Octopus bimaculoides | reverse complement strand
ATATATATATATATATATATATATATATAAATGTGTGTGTATAGGTTTCCATGATATTTTCTCTCATTCAAACGTTCTTCACCCTCACTTTGCTTCCCACTTGACCAATCACATATTCCTCTGTCTCTCTAAATTTCAAAAGACGGCAGAAGACGTATAACTCTAGATGAACTGTGACGAACAAGGATAAGAAAGAGGAGGAGGAGGAGGAATAATCAGAGATGGGAGACCTATGATCACAGGTCGATCAGACTTCACAAGGGATTAAACAACAATAAGAATAGCCTCACAAACGAGCACCACCACCACCACCACCACCACGATCAGGAGACTGAACTGAACATCTTCAGACCTACATTCTGGTGTTATGTATTTTGTGATTGTACAGCTGCTTGATAGAAAAAGTGGACTTGTTTTGATTTCAACATTGCTTCAAGGCTGTACTGAAAACCATCTCCCTGAAGAATCTTAGACAAATGTACACACACACGACACATACACACATACACATCACACACACAACACATATACACATCACACACATTAACGCACATATAAGCATACACAAGTACAGTATGTCTCACACAGTATCTATGTACTTAATTATAACTAAACATACATGTATATACTTACATATATACACATATATATATATGTAACGTACATGCATGTGTACCCTATTTGTGTGTGGGTATATGTGTGAGTGCGTATATATGCATGTATGCATATGTGTATGCATGTATTTATATATGTCCGTCTGTATATATATATATATATATAT
>NC_069002.1:1457173-1457499 GCF_001194135.2 Octopus bimaculoides | reverse complement strand
TATATATATATATATATATATGTATGTATGTATGTATGTATGTATGTATGTATACATAGATATATGTATATATCTGTGTGTGTGTGTGTGTGTGTGTGTTCATTGAAGTAGATAAAAAAAAATACAGAAAACAAAACCACGCAAATATAGGTAAACATACTTACACTCATACTTACCCGAACATACAAAAGTATAGTTGTATACGCTACATACATACTGCAAATAAACATACATGTAGATATTTAGACACACATACGCACATGCTTTTATATATAAGTATATACACACATTCATATATATATATATATATATATATATATATATAT
>NC_069002.1:1447341-1457163 GCF_001194135.2 Octopus bimaculoides | reverse complement strand
CATATATATATATATATATATATATATATATATAGGCACACATACACATAGGCGTGGCTGTGTGGTAAGCAGTTTGATTCCCAACCACGGAGTTCTGGGTTCAGTCCCACTGAAGCTCCATTGCTTCATCAAAAAAATCTCTCTAAAATTAAATGTTTGAAAGAGGAGCAGAGGAACTACATTATTATTATTATTATTATTAATATAAAAGATGGGAAAGTGCCATAGTTATGTGATATTGGTCGAACGATGTTTTCCAGTGGTCTTGTTTATATATGTATATATACATACATATATATATATACTTACACACACACACACACACACACACACACACACACACACACACACACACACACACACATATATATATATATATATATATATATATATATATATATATACAAGTGTGCACTATTATATATGTTTATATCTATCAATATACCTATTTTCATACTGATATATATCTTTGCATGCATAAGCGTATATATTTTTTATGTCCATTTAAAAATGTTTTGAATTCTGACAATACAGAACCAATTGGCTTGTAACAAAGCTACGAAATACCATCATAGTAATATGAATAACAATATCGATATTTGTTACGTATTGAACTTCATATGTGTCTTACATATTATTAATGTTTCCATGATTGATTTTATTGGCAAATTGCGTGTTGAATGGTAACTTTCTGTTTGGCTGAAATCGCTAGCTCTACGCTACTGCCAATTAAACACTTACTAACTTAGCCCAGTGCACCAATAAATATCGGTTCAAATGTGGATTTATAATTAGCGTAATAGAAGCTGTAGGTGTGGAAACAATTATCAGGAAAAGTATAATTACTTTTTTTCAATGATTGGGAAAGAAATGTTAACATTTGTAAAAATAGGAGACGCATGAAACTTCATGTGTTTTCGTGTATATGTACGTATGTATGTATATATGTAAATATGTATGGATATATGTATGTATGTTCTTCTGTTTTTTCTTTTTAATTCAGAGTAATTTTTGATTGGCCATCTATTTGGTAGCAAGGTTCTGAATGAAAGGATCTTGTTTTATCCATCATCGTTTAAAACTTAAGGTCTTGCAGACTTTTTATAGTCCCAGATATCGCAATCATTTGTAGAATATGAATTAAGGATTTGCATTCTCTCCACAACATTCCAACTTCAGCCACACTCTGCTCCAGACGGGTTGGTATGCATCTTGTTGCTCCGACAGTAATAGGTATGAAATTGAAAGTGTATCTTGGGTTCTGGATTTGCAAATTCCTGATCAATGATCCATAGATGTCCTCTTCCTCTTGTATTACTCTAACCATTATGGTGGT
The DNA here is from genome assembly GCF_001194135.2 of Octopus bimaculoides. NCBI lineage: Eukaryota > Metazoa > Mollusca > Cephalopoda > Octopoda > Octopodidae > Octopus > Octopus bimaculoides. Next base: position 1,455,827 of record NC_069002.1, on the reverse strand, counting down.
CAGAGAGCAGCTGATTTTCATAACAGAACATATCTTTTCCATGTGGTTCCACAAAACAATATCTGGCCAATTGTGTTTATCTTCTTTTTCTTTAAATTCTAAGTTCTAGCAGTAATCTTTTGACTCATTGGTCTCTCAGTATAGTCAACTTCGTCTGTAGGTACCATCTCTTTTATTCTTCCATTCCAGATCGTTCGGTCATTGCATCATGCCTCATACGAAGATAACATTCTGGTAAACATTCTCTCACAGTTTGCAATAATGTAGTTGATGTTTTGCACAGCCTACATTTGTATGTATGTATGTATGTATGTATGTATGTATGTATCAGAGTATGAATCTATCTATCTATCTATCTATCTATCTATCTATCTATCTATCTATCTATCTATCTATCTATCTATCTATCTATCTATCTATCTATCTATCTGTCTGTCTGTCTGTCTGTCTGTATGCATGTAAATTCCTATATTTTTCGTCGGAGTTCTGTGGAAAAATCTTCATGCTATGGAAAGATCCAAAGAATTATATACTTTGGCACTGAATATTTTGACATTTCCAATTTACATACATACATACATAGACACACATATATATAAATACTTACATGCATATATGAAAACATACGTACATACATATGGATATCATATATATATATATATATATATACATTCATATAAGTATTTATGGAAATATATTCTCTGCCAGTAAGAAATAAAATCAAATAATGACAGCATAAAAAAGGCATTATTAAAACGAAGGTGGGGAGGTTTTAGAAATGATCAAAACCATACAACGAAAAATAAAGGAAATTAAAGTTGGTGACTAAATTTAAAGACAAAATAACAACAATGATAATAATAAGAAGAACAATATACAACAAACACTATGACACAAACGTCAATAACAAAAATAATAGAAAAAATATATATATCCCTACACCAAACTCCACTTCAACCCAGTCATTTAAAAAAAAAAAGTTTACGACATAGAGAAATAGGAAGAACTATTAAAAAACAGTAAACAAAAATTCAACAACAGTGACAACCAGAATATTCACAGTCACATCCCTGTATCCGCCCCGCCATGCATCCGTTACCGCAGTTCTGCTCCCCGATAGAGGGAGTAAGAAATGCGTAATAGCAATAACAATAAAAATATTAATAGTAACATTGAATAATAATAATGATGATGATGACGTCGATGACGATGATGATGACGATGATGATGATATTGATGATGATGATGATGATGATAGCGGCGGTTGTAAAAAAAAAAAGAAAGAAAACAAAGAAAGAAATTGATAAAGAGAGAAAGAAATTCATTCTAATAGTATTGAAATTACTGCTAAGTCTTCCTTAACTCTATCAAAAAGCCATCAAAATTCAACACAGAAAGCCTTAGAGAAATCGTGAAGTAAGTTAGAATTTCTTGCCTCTGTCTTCGCACCAATATATATTCCCTGGGTGTTTTCTGAATTGCATTTCGCGAAGATATTCTCATTCTATCCTATCTATCTATAGCCAGTTCCTCCTTCTTATTATTCCTCGTCTTATTCTTGTATTTCTTCGCCTGCTTCTTCTTTTTCCTCTTCATCTTGTTGTTGTTGTTCTTCGTTTCCTTCTTCTTCTTCTTTTTCAAATTGTTCGATATCGTCAGCGGAAAATACCTGTCCGCATTGCAGATGACAGGTGCCAAGTACAGATTATTTATTTATGTATGCGCGCGTGCAAATGTATATGTATATGCATTTGCACATGTATGTATACATATATAATGCAAACACACACACACATATATATATATATATATATATACACATGTATATATGTATGTGCACATGTATATATACATATATATGCATATATATATGCATATGAATATATGTATGTATATATATATATATATATATATATGAACAAATATGCATATATAAATATATGCAAATATATATACATATATATGCACATACAAAAATATGCAAATATGTATACATATATGCACATATATGTACATGTACATATTTGCATTTATTTGTATGCATATATATATATAAATACACAATCATACATGCATATATATACACACTTCGTGTACATACTTGTATATGTGTATGTAAACGTATATGTATGTAAGTGCGTATACATGTTATATAGAAATATATAAACACACGCACACGTACGCACACATGCACACACACTCACATGTATACATATACATATTATATACTTTGTATGTATATATACATTATATAAATATATACACATATCTATCTATCTATCTAGATAGATAGATAGATATATAGACAGATATAATGTACAAGTGCAGGTGTATGTTTCTATGTATGTATATATATATATATATATATATATATATATATATACCGGAGTAAGCACGAACGGGAACGTGAAACTCAGAGTAACAGTCTTTTGTTATATTTCTGCTGCTTTTAAATAAAGTATATATATATATATATATATATATATATGTGTGTGTGTGTGTGTGTGTGTGTGTGTGTGTGTGTGTGTGTGTGTGTGTGTGTGTGTGTGAGTTATGCGTACACATGCATTATCGCTTGGCATTTGTTATACGCCACCATCACCACCACCACCACCTCATCCTCCTCTACCACCACCATCATCATCATCATAAGCAGCAGCGTTTGTTGCTGCTGTCGTTGTTATTTAAATGGTTACAGTTGTAGTTGTAATTTATTAAAAGTGGAACATGCAGCGACGGCGACGACGACGACGATGAAGACAACAACAACAACAACACAGGGTCCATCGTAAAATGTTCTCAAGGAACTCTGAAAGTTAACGAGACGTTGGTGTTGTTGATGGTGGTGATGTTGTTGATGGCAATCTAGTTATTGTTGTTTCTCGGATAGTGGTGATAGAAGTGGTAGTGGTTGCCATCGTAGTGGTAGTTGTGGTGGTGGTGGTGATGGTAGCAGGGGTTGCATTGGAACATTAGGGTCCAGTTGGTTGTTATGGTTGTCGTATTGGTGGTCGTGTCGTTGGCAGTGATTGCGGTTGTGTTGATCGTAGCATTACTAGCGTTGATTGTGGTATTGGCGGTAGTATTGCTGCTGAGTACGCTGTGGTATTGCCTGAAGTATATATACCATTGATGCTACGACCACACCCACTCATACCTACACACACACACGTGCATATGCACGCACACACGTTAGTGGTTCTGATTATGGCAGTCGTGATGGTCGTAGTGTGGTACTTACATAGTAAGCGACTTTCGTACTCTTGTTAGTTCTAGTGTTGCTTGTAGCGTGTATTGGCAGCAGTTCTTGCAAATATTTGTAGGTACCGTTGTAGTGATTGTAGTCACAGCAGTAATATTATTATTGGCACCTAGAATGCTCACAACCCTCTACCAGTCGGACAATGGGAACTGTGGATGTTCCGCTTTAGAAATTTATAGAGGATTAGTGGCGGTGAAGTGCGACGACGTTCTCGGAGAGACTCTGGGCGCCGATAAGAACGAACTGGCTAGTCTGTTCCGGAAGACTTTCCGGTCGGGCACTATCATGGATAATTTCCAGATGTCCTTGGCCTGTCAGTGCTACCGGAGGGGCACAACCAGTTTGAGATAAACTCTACAGGCATGGATGTGTGGTCAGACGGGCTTGTCCAAGGTGAGCGCAGAGTGACGAAACCGTTCTTCACGCTCTCGTTCAGTGTCCTTGTGGCAAATACATGATCGTTATTATTGTTATTATTTTCATCAATACCTTCCTTCAATTCTGTTTCCATTTCTTGCCGAATGTCTTCCTGACACCTAGGGCAGAGAAACTCACTGTATACATTGGTAGGCCATTAAAATTTATTTATTTATCAATTATTTTATTTATTTGCAACATGGCATTTATTATTAAATAAGAAAACGGAAGACGAAAAATAAATAACAAAGTGCAAAGGCGAGAAACTAGGACGAAAAAGAACGACCGAACAAAGGACAAGCGTTGCGTCAACGAAATCAAAATGGAAAGCGAGGAACCCGCTACGAAGGTCAAAGAGAGAAAAGAAGTACAAAATATGATATTAAAAATCTTGACAGGTATTCTTACGTAGGGAAGCCGAAGTGTGTGCAACAATAGGAACCGTAAATGTAGCTTAATCAACATCATGCGGAGCTGACTGACACCATGTTCCTACACGCTGTTGCCCCCGTGGCGTGTTGCGCGCATCCAATTGTATTCGACGTTGGAATCTGCTCAAAAACTGGTAGATTAACGTCAAAAGCAAGCAGGACATTAATCTGTGGACTGCTGTGACCGTGTAATTATTATTTCTTCTAAAAACCTCCCATCGTTTTCCTAATTTTCCCATGTAATCTTCTCTCCATTGGTCGTCCTTGTGGCAAATAAAGGAAACGCTATTTATTATTATTATTATTATTTTATTATTATTATAATTAATATTATTATTATTGTTATTATCGTTATTATAATTGTTGTTGTCGTTAGTGTTATGATAGTTGCTAACATCATCGTCATCATTATTTATTATTATTATTATTATTAGTAGTAGTAGTAATTTCCATTTAACTGCTTCTCCCTGCGTGGGGCCTGTGCCTCGACTGTGTATAGAACCTGTCATATAAATGATCAAAACCTCGCTTGTGTCCAAAAGTCGTTGTTATTGCATCTGCTGTTTCCACTGTTGTTGTTGTTGCTGTTGTTATTGTTTTATTTTATATTTGATTTGTATGCTTTCGTTGTTGTTGTTACGTTTAAAGTTGGCCATTTCTTATTGGTTTATTCTGCTGTCGACGTTCTCTTTGCATCTCTTCCTCTTTTTGTTACATTTTCGGATTTTCACAATTTATATTTGATGCAGCTTCCCCCCCCCCCCTCATTTATTCATATTTGGTCACTTCAAGTTGTCAGCAAATAAATACGGCTTTTATTTTTGTAGTAGTAGTAGTCATAGTAGCAGCAGTTCTAATATTTGTAGTAACAACACTAGTCACAGTTATTGTTGTTGTAGTAGTTGTCGAAGACGTAGCAGGTGTACTAGTAGTTATCGTAGAAATATATATAATACACACGTGTGTATTAATATTTAGAAGAAACAACATTGACTCAAGATCCTAAAGTTTTGTGCGTTGGCATTTATCAAAATAACCACCACGCACGAAACTCTCGGCCTTTGAATCACTCATGCTTCTGCTAAATATTAATAAAGAAAATATAAATATACATATACTCATATTTTGATGTGTGTGTGTGTGTGTACACGTAATACAGACACGCAGATCTGTTCTGCTTCATGTAAACATATATGAATCACTTTTTCTATAATATTCCTGCGCATGAATACACATGTACACACACACACACACACACGTGTACACACGCATGCATCAACAAGAACAAAAGGTCAGTGGTCGGTTTGCATCAAGTGGAATTTATTGAATAGCTTTGAGAAAGGAAATAGAAGAAAAAGGGGTAAGGGCCTATCCGTGAGCCCTAACATCGACCTTTTAATTATGGCAAGGTACATCGGAAGAATGGATGAATGAAGGAACGCAGTAATGCAATAAAATGAACGAAACGAAGGAAATGAAATAATAAATCAATGTAAAAGTAAGGAGAGAAAGATGGGGAGAATAAAATGAGGGCAAGAGGGATAGTGAGAGGGATGAAAGAAAGAGAAAAGGAAACTGAAAAAAGGATGAGAGGAAAATAGAATGAAAGGAGAGAATGAAAGAATGAAAGGAGAGAATGAAAGAAGAGAGGAAAAAATAGGAAAAAAGACCACAAATAGTTACGAACGACAAACAGAAAGAAAGGAAAACGAAAGAAACAAACAAAGGAAGGAAGAATGAATGAAAGCGGGAAAGAAAGTATAATAAGGAAGAGAAACCGAATTTTTAGAGAAGAAAGAAAAGAAAACGAGAGAGAAAGGGAGGGAGAGAGAGAGAGCGGGGAGGAAAGAAAGGGTGGTGAATAAAAAGAACTGAAAGAAAGAGAAGCAAATGCGAAGAAATTATGAGAAAAAAGAATGAATGAGTGAGAGAGAAAGAAGGAAAACTTGAAAGAAGAAATACAAGTGAAGGTAAAAATATGAGAGAGAGAGAGACGAAGGGAAAAAGAGAAAATAAAAATAAAATAAGCGAAGGGAAAGAACGAAAGAACAGACACAAAAAGAAAAAAAAAGGTAGAAAGAAAAGGGAGTTAAAAGAAAAGGGAATGAAACAAACGATGGGGAAAAGATGAGAGAGAGACAAACATAAACTGAGAGAGTGGGTGGAGAGGGATGAGAGACAGAGGAGACAAAAGGAGGCAGAAAGAAAGAATCAATGAAATGAACAATAGAAAAAAAAGGGAAGTGACTGTAAGGAACAAATTGAAAGTAGAAAAGGAAAAAAAAAAGAAAAAGAATGAGACGAATTAAAAACAGAAACAGAAAAATAAAAAGCAGCGTAGAGAAAATGTTGCGCGTAAAATGACAGTAGATTCGCCATTTTGTTTCATTGTCGTTGTTTGTAGATATTGTGAGTGCAACACATGTACTGTTGTGGTATTAGATTATTGACCAAGTTTTTATTCTTCAATCAACGTCTGCTAAATGCATAAGCCGGAGATTTTCTTCGTTTCTAAGGGTTCTTTTATTTTCGGTAGGTGGGGGCTGAGTGTTATATGTAAAAGAAGGGAAATTGAGGTGGTCTGCGGTGGTTTTGAGAAAGGGGTTTGAGGCAGGGTAGTGGTGTTGGGTTAGGTGGAACACGGACTCCAACTGTGGACAGTAACGCCATGGAGGCATTCTGACATTGACGGCTCGTTTTATTCGATGGTCTGCTCCCCTCCATCCCTCTCCCTACCCCTTCCAATCTGCGTCATCTCTTCGTACGCGATCAACATCACTGCCAAAGAACTAGGCGTACAATTAGGCAAACATGCTCATACACATCCATACTCACATGTGCACTTACACACGCTCAAATATGAGTGCATGTGTGCGCGCCTGCTGTGTGCGTCTCTATCTAAAAATTTCGGGCCTTGTGCCTAGAGTAGGAAAGATTATTACATATATATATTATTACATATGTCTATAAATGGGTGCGTTTGTATGTGTATACACGTACTTACATATGCATGTGTGGGGAGATTGTGAATGCTAAAGTTATTTTAAAGCCAATTTTAAAAGATAACTGAACTTTGCTGACCGGAGGTTGCAGAAGACTCTATTCGGGAGAAAGAGTAAAATTCGTGAGAAAATCACGCGTTGAATGAGACTTCAAGTTTCAGCTGAAGTCGTTTCTTTCTGTTTTGGTCAAAAACAAAAAAAACTGGTGGAGTAAAGTGGCTGGCTTATTTCTTATGCTTAATTTTTAATGCAGTTTTAATTATTGCTGTCTTGTACTTGTTGTTGTAGTTAGATTGAAGCACCTCCCCATCCCCGCCTTCACATCGTATTCCTCCCCACCCACCCCCAATATATGTTAACGTATCACTTCTCTCTGAAGACAATCCTATTACACACCTTTGCTTCTGACACAATTGCGAAAAAGTTGCTAAAATTTTCATGTTCCGTCTGTGTCACCCCCTCCTCACACCACTACCACCCACCACCACCATTTTGGAGGGGGTGATGTAATGGTTTTTGTCGGTGGTGATGGTGCTGGTGCTGGTAGTGAAATCGGTGGAGGAGAGTTGTGTTGGTGGTGGTGGTGCTGCTGCTGGGGGTGGTGGGGTGATTTTTGTTGAAGATCCTCTGGGTACTTTTAGCTGTGAATTCTGATCGAGAAGCTTTCGCTTTGGGCATTGAGGGGGTGGGGAGAGTGATATTTCCAGTGATGGTAGCGATGGGGTGGGTGGGTACTGGTGGTAATTATGGATGTAATAATGGTGTTGACGGTAGTACTAACCACCATGATGGTAGTGGTGGTGCTGACTGTGGTGGTGGTGTTGGTAGTGGTGATGTCAATGGTGGAGATGGTATTGATGACAGGAGTACAGATGCAAGTGCAGGTGAGTGTTTCGGTGTGGTAATCGTGTCGGTTACAGTACATAGTAGTACTAGTAGAGCTAGTAGTGGTGGCTGTGGTAGCAGTGGGGATGGGTGTGGTAGTGTTGCTATTAAAAGCAGAGATGATTTAAGATGTTTGTAGTTGCGGTGGTAGTAGTGTCTCTGACGGTGCTTCTAGTGGCGTTTCTGTTGTGGTGGTAGTAGTATTGGTAGTAGTGGTATTGGTTGTGGTAAATGTGTTAGTAGCATTGGTAATGCGGATCTGCTAGTAATGTAACTGCACTGAGTTAACTGCAACCATACCACCACCACCACCACCACCACCTCCATCGCCACCACTGCTACCACCTCCACCACCACCAACGCACTACTGAAACAGTAACACTGGTATATACACCGCACCGACTCTCACCCACCCCCACATCCAGTACTCACGATCATGTTCGGAAGCAGCATCATAGCCACCACAACCACCAGCAAACCACCAACACC
>NC_069002.1:1444567-1446859 GCF_001194135.2 Octopus bimaculoides | reverse complement strand
ACACACACACACACACACACACACACACACACACACACATATATATATATATATACCTACATACACGCACTGTGGTTTAAATGGTCGGAAACCTAGAATTCGTGCATATCTGTAGAATGCATGCGTGCATGTGTATATATCTATACATGTATGCATATATGTATATATTTACATACAAATATATATGCGTGTGTGTTTGTGTGTATGCATATGTATTTATACAAATACATATACACGTTTTTATATACATACATATACACAAACATATACATATATGTGTGAACGTGGGTGCGTAAAATTAAACGAACAAAAATATATAAACACGCATATGCATAAATACATATATGTGTATATATACATGAATATATGTATAAATACATAAATGCATACACACACACACACACATACATATATATATATATATATATATATATATATATATATATATATATATATATATACGTATATATATATGTATACAATGTATACACACACACACACACACACACATATATATAAAACTACTACAACGTTACTTATAGTTTCATGGTAGAGTTAAGCAATTACTGCATGACATAAAACCTTCTACTTTTAGGATCACATACTTACTAACCCATTATGTCATCAAAAAAATATAACAACCATATATATATATATATATATATATATATATACATATATATATATATGATATCTACCACATGAACTACAATGAAAAAGATATGAGAAAGATATGGTATATAATTTTTTTTACTGCAGGGGTTCCTTGAAACATGTAATTTATTTTAAGGGTTATACAAGAGCAAAAAGGTTCAGAAACCTTGGTACGCGATGACTATTTATCATCTACATCACTCCACTTCCCAAAAGAATGTCCTCCCCACAAAATTTTATATAAGAGCTGAACGATCGAAGTAAACTACAGTCTTATGACGACTAGTAAGCCGAAGCTTCGAAGTCTTTGTTCACATTTTGCTTAGAAAAATATGTATGGGCGTAAATATACGTGTGTTTCTGTTTGTGAAGAAGAAGGTTTAAACGTGTAATAATTCAATAAGAAGATTAATTGTGAACAGATTCAGTTGGAATCAAAACAGTTTTCTCTGTAAACTGCAAACCAAGAAAAGAGCGCGCACACACACACACACACACACACACACACACACACACACCTATGTAAATTTTATCTAAATTACCACAAGCCTACATACGTTGATTAGAGAATAGCTGTAACAGAAGAGACAACTACATACGTATAAATGAGACGTTCGTGGGATGAGCCCTGGAGGTCGATATCGGTCGACGCTGGAGAGGTCGGGGCGTCGCTAGTGAACACTATAGCAATCGTAATTGTTCCTGTTGTTGTTGTTGTTATTGATGTCGTCTTTGTTGTTGTTGTTGATGATGATGATGATGATGATATTGTATTCGTGTTGCTGATGTAAATGGCGAATTTGGGCGAGTGGAGTGGTTTGTAAGAAAGCGAGAGAACGGGTGGGAGTTGAGAGAGAACGTCTTCCCTTATGGGGCGGAGGTGAGAAGATGTTGTCTTTGGTTGACCCCGAATCAATGAGAGGTCATCTACTGCTGTCGTCGTAATAATATAGACCGGTCTATAACAACAACAACAACAACAACAATAACGACGACCGACGTAACCAAATGCCTTCTTCTCTGTCCCCGCTCCCCTCCCTTAGCTCAACCCTAACCTTCCATCGCGAAAACCGCAATTCAACACGATACGAACTTACAGCTCCTTTCCGACGCGACCACCACAACTATCGCCACCAGCACCACCATCAGCACCACCACCAGCACCACCACCACCACAACTATCTTCACTATCATCATCATCATTGTCACGTCGCCATCGTCATCTCCATCACCGTTGTCATCATCATCATCATCATCATCACAACTATCCCTATCATCATTAACACGTACGTGATCACTACTACCACCTGCTGCCACCACCACCACCACCACCATCACCATCACCACCATGACCATGAGCAACGTTATTAGGAAAGGAAAAAAAACGGTGAGCAGTGGTGGTTATGACTGCAACATCTGCAACAAGACGAGCAATAACAACAACAAAAACAACGATGACGATAACAATAACAACAACGATCGTAATAAAAACTGCAGCCTCAGCTACAACAACAACAACAGCACCTGCAGGAGAAATACTGCAACAGCGAAAACAAGAACGGAAACCACAACAGCCTTCAACGTCAATCGTAGCAGTCATAGTACCACCACCATCACCACCGCCACCATCACCACCAC
>NC_069002.1:1442752-1444424 GCF_001194135.2 Octopus bimaculoides | reverse complement strand
CACCACCATCACCATCACCACCACCATCACCACCACCACATCACCACCACCATCACCACCACCACCGCCACCATCACCACCACCCCTACCTTCAAGACAATCACTACCACCATCACGGTCAGCGCCATCACCACCACGTCTCCCACCATATCCACCACAATCCTCGCCAGTGTTAGCTTCATGACCACCACCGCCACCATCATCAGTACCACCACCACCACCATCACCACCTACACCATCACCACCACCACCACCACGTCAATAACAACACCACCAGTGCCAATTTACTGGCAAATGGCTGGACAATCTACATTTATTCTGGGAACGTCTACAATTTGGAATGGTAAATAATGAACTTGTGTTCGCAGTAGATTTCCCACATGATTCCAATAGTTTTTCCAGCATTCAATCTGTGATAGGGTCACTGTACTGGCTTTCCCCCTTCACTCTTATTATCGAAGATTATTATTATTATTATTATTATTATTGTTGTTGGTGTTGTTATTACTATTATTATTGTTGTTGCTGTTGTTATTATTAGCACCATCTTGTTAGAATAATGATAATATGAGAAATAATAATATTACAACTTTTCCTGTTACTATTATTATTCTTGTAGTTATGATTGCTTATTATTTTCGTCATTATCCCAATAATAATAATAATAATAATAATAATAATAATGATAATAATAATAATAAGGTTATTGTTATTATTTAAATTATTACTCTTGTTATTTCTGATGTTCTTGTTGCTGCAATTATCATTCCTTGTATTTTCCTCCTCTTCCCCGTTTTCCTCCTCCTCTTCCTCCTTACAACCACCACCAACAACATCATACGACCACCACCACCAATACTACCAACCCCATTATTGTTAGACTACTACTACTACGACTACAATTTGTATAAATATTTCTTGTTCAATTTCTAGTATTACCGTTGCTTCTATTATTATTATTATTATTATTATCATTATTATTATTATTATTATCATTATTATTATTATTATTATCATTATTATTATTATCATCATCAGTATTGTTATTTGTGTTATTAATATATATTATCATCAACGTTGTTGCTAATATTTCCGCAATCCTAATTGTTGTTAACCGTGTTACTGCTGTTGATAATGACAGCGATGATTTGAGGTTCTTGATGGTGGTGGCTTTAGTTCTGGTGATAGTAGTAGTAGTGGTGGTGTTAGTGATGACAGTGGTGGTTGTGGTTATATTAGTTGTAGTGTTGCTAGTCTGACATTGTCGTATATGTAGTTAATGGTGGTTCGTGGCGATCGGACTGGTTGTAATGATGGCGGTAATAACGGTGGTAATGATCGTGGTAATGATCGTGGTGGTAGAGTATCGGTCGGGGAATATGTTGAAAGATGTGGCAGCTTAAACACTCGCATCTATACTGGTGGCTGGTGTTGGTGGATTAATGAAATTGACGATGATGATGATGTTTGATGACGTTGATGAAGATGATGACTGATGATGATTGAAGATGATGACTGATGATGATTAAAGATTATGATAACGGTGATGATGAGGAAATCAGAAAAAAGTAGGAACATAATATGTTCCGATTTGAAGCAAATAGTTTCGAATTTGCGTCGAATATTTAAGATAGAGAATATAACACTATATTATATATATATATATATATAT
>NC_069002.1:1441198-1442537 GCF_001194135.2 Octopus bimaculoides | reverse complement strand
ATATATATATATATATATACACACACGCAGATGAGGGCAGCTGCATCAAACTCTCTCATGCATCAAATGTCAATACGCGCTCTGCACTCGGTATATATTGCAATGACCGAGACCTTATCATAGTCATCCTCGGTGGTGGATACTCGTCTGCTAGACATAGCAATATATATATATATGTGTGTGTGTGTGTGTGTAATCTTTTGTGTGTTACCTATTTCAATCATTAAACTGCGATCATGCTGGAACATACACACACACACACACATATATATATATATATACATACATACATATCCACATATGTTGCACATCACAGTTATTGTATAACTGCATGTTTGTATTTTTGCATGTGTACGCATGTGCATGTGTACGCATGTGCATGTGTACGCATGTGCATGTGTATTTGCACACACACACATATATAAACGCACTGTGTATGTATGCATCATGTATGTATGCATGTATGTACATACATATGAAGGTTATCTATGAATGTAAATATGAATTTGTATGTTTATGTATGTCTTCGTATGAACATATAGAATCATATAAACAGGTATGGTTGGTTGTTTGAAGACGTCAATATGGGTGTAAGTACGCGTGGATGCGAGATTGAGACGTGTAGAATGAATATGTTGATGTTGGTGATGATGGTGATGATTGTTGAAATGGTAGCGATGGCGGTGGTGGTGACGGCAGGAGAGGTAATTCGGTGAGAAAACATCTTCCCTTAGTTAGGCCCTAATCGAATGTAGAGTCCAATTGATAGATGTCGCTAGAGTATGTCTATAATTCAATTGAACGGAGATGGTATGTGTGTGGTGTGGTGTGTGTGTTTGATAAAAGAAAGAAGGAAAGTAAGAGAGTAGAAGAATGAGATAAAGTGAACCGAGGAAGGAGAAAAAGATACGAATGAGAGGAAGAATGAACGATCGAGAGGAAGAAAGAATGAGAGGGGGGGAAAGTGATAGAAAGGACTTTGAAAGAGAAAGACAACAAAAGACAGTGTTAGTGAGAGAGAAGGAGAGAGAGAGAGAGGAAAAGAGAAAAGAGACATAGGTAAATAGAGAGAGAGAGATAGACAGACAGAAACAGTGTAAGAAAGAAAAGTAGAGCGCGAGAAACAGATAGACTGAGTGAAGGAGAGAGTGACAAAGAGAAGAAGAGAATGTGTGTGTGAGAGAGTGCATTTGAGAAAGAGAGAGAGAGAGTTAGAGAGAGAGAAGAGACAGGAAAGCAGCTGAAGGGTGAAACAGTGTTAAGAAGGAAAAGTCGAGAAAGAGGTGCAGAGAGAGAGAGAGAGAGAGAGAGAGAAATGAGAGAGAGACAGAAACAACGA
>NC_069002.1:1440355-1441188 GCF_001194135.2 Octopus bimaculoides | reverse complement strand
AATGAGAGAGAGACAGAAACAACGAGAGAGAGAGAGAGAGAGAGAAATGAGAGAGAGACAGAAACAACGAGAGAGATCGGGAAAGAGTGAGAGAGAGAGAAAGGATGTAACTGAAAATGGTGTAAAATCATTTTGTCGTTACGACACAATCCTTTGGGGTTGCAGGAATTTTTCATCAAATGGAGCAAGAAAGAAAGAAAGAAAGAAAGAAATCATGACTTGTCTTTTATTATTTCAACATTGTTCTTTTTTCTTTTCATTTCGTTAATACTTCCCCCACCCTCCATACTTATATTAATTTCTCTATTTCGTCCTTTTTTCTCTCAACTTTTCTGCATGTTTCATTTTAAATAGTTCATTACTAGTTTTTAGTGATGTTTTTTGTTTATGTTCTTGTGGTCTTTTTCTTATTACCTTTTATTATTATTATTCTTTTTGTTTTTTTTGGCAAAGCGAAATTTGATGTATTTTTAATCTATTTGATTTTTTTCGCCTTCTTCTTCTTTCTTCTATCTTTTAAAATATTGAAATTAAAATTCAAAATTTGATTAGATCTCATCATCGTTCCCCTAACTCATAATTATTTTTGTCTGTCCCGCCTTCATAGAATAGATTTTTGTTTTTTCTTTCCGCAAATGACGAACATAAGCACACACTCACACACCTAACACACACGCACACCCGCATACACACTCACACACACGCATGCGCGTGTGCATCTCTCTCCTTTAGTCTTTATCTTTCTAGCCATATATGTACACCTTTCCCTCTCTCCCTGTCTCTCACTATATATATATATATATATATATATATATATATATATATATATATAT
>NC_069002.1:1435838-1440222 GCF_001194135.2 Octopus bimaculoides | reverse complement strand
TATATATATATATATATATATATATATATATATATATATATATATATATGCATATATATACCTATATATATATGCATATATTTGTGTAACTATGCCCGTACGTATATATAATCATAGAAATATTACTATACATGTGTCTACACGCATAAATACATACTTATATGCACAGATACTATGCAAATATATACTCCATCGATCTACATACACAACAATAATGACGTAAACGAAGATCATGATGATGACAATTATGATGATGATGATGATGGTATTTGAGTTGTTGATGATGATATTGATGGTGACGATGGTAGTGGTGATAATTGCTAATGTCGCTTCCCGTTTTAACTTTCTAAACAAAAAAATGCACACACACACACACACACACACACGCACAAAACACATAAGTGCATGCGCGCGCGCAAATATTGTTTCTCTGTCTTTCGTTTTTCGTTGTCTTCTTTCTCTCTCTCTCTGTATATATATATACACACACATAGATATATATATATATATATATCGATCTCTTTTCTGAAATTCATTGGTACAGCTTTGGCTCTGGTGACATAAAATCTAAACATTGCTATCAAAAAGTCTGCTCACCTCGAAGAATCGAGTGTTTTTATGAACACATATTCATCTAAAAAGAGAAGTTGTTCTTCAATGATGAAATTCCCCAGCATTTAGCATATTCACGTTCGAATCTGCCGGGACGTTTTAAGAATGAATATGCAAACCATCGTTCGCATTACACGAGTAACTTAAACTACAAATAGTAAATATAACTTCACTCCCTTCAGATTTTATGTTCGAAGGAACCATACCAAAACATGTTCATCCTCATAGAAAAATACCGTAACAACAGGCATTACAAAATATTCTAAAGAAGTACGCGTAACTTCGCCACTAGAATACGCAATACCCCCGTGATCAAACTAATCGACAATAGCAACAAGAACCTTCGCCTTAACATTCAACTGTAGCAACCCTACTAAGCAGTCTATGCCTCAAAACATCAATGGAAAACCAACTCGGTGTCTTTACAGAAAATAAGAAAGAACCAAATTTTACATGGAACTGAGTGAGAACAATTTAAGTCTCGACTCCAGAAACACAGCCACGCATTCAGAAACCTAAATAAAAAAAAGTATCAATTTATGTAGATATATGGTGGATCTAATTGAAAAGACGAACAAAATAGAACCTGCAACTTGTGCACCACAGAGAACAAGGCGATATTTCTCATCATTCCGAACCAAAGTTAAACATAAAATCCGTATAATATTTCTATCCGAATACATGCCGAATTAACTATTGAAAAGCTTAAAACGAAGCTTACCACTACCATGCATTCTCGTCACAATTCATACTTTTAACTACCTCAAAACAATTCTTTGCATGGTGACCATATATTTAGCTATATGTTACTCACGTGTCCTCTACACATATTTTTCGCAATCCGCATACATAATCAAACAATCAGAGTCATCTGTAACGACACAATTCTGTAATTATCCCGAAACCTGGTGTCCACGCATTTATAAATTAATAATTTCATAAATTAATCGATAATTTGATTATTTAATAATTTCTTAATTCAATAATATGATAATTTTATTGTTTTATAATTTCATATGACAATATTATGATGTCACGAATTTGGTAATCCCATAATTTCATAAATTTAAAAATTTATAATGGTTTTTATTGTTGCAACTTTGTAATTTGTATTCTGCATTTTCAATTCTCTATTGCATTTTGCATGTTATAATTTATATTCTATTATTCCGTGATTTCCATAATGTTGCATCATTGCATAATGTTGTAAATCTAAATGAAGATAAATAGTTTGTACTTAGTGCCCACGTTATAATGTAAGAGAGCTTATCAGAAGCAAACGGAAACCTATTCACTACCTCAATGTGTGTGTGTGTGTATTCATACATACATAAAATTATATATCCGCTGTTGCTACTACTACCACTTCTGCTGCTGATGCTGCTCCTACTTCTGCTAAAACCAGACTCTACCCCGTCTCAATCCCGTCACCACCACCACCACCACTACCACCAAAAACAATAACAACACCATCATTATACATTAAGACACCCATCTAATACCTATACTATATTTTATCAGCATAGAACTACATCAGTCGGCGATTCACAGCCGAAAATTGATGACCTGAGGTCAAAGTTCAACTGACAGTGAAGTATGAGGCTATTTTGTTGGCGTTCACTGGACATTTCACACCATATTCCATATATAGATGCACTGGCTGGCCGACCGGCTGGTTGGCTGGCTGGCTGGTTGGCATGTCCGAGCGGTCGGTTTGTTGGCTGCAGAAGAACTTTTAACGAAATTGCCATCTTTTTTATTTCCTTTTTTATCTATCTATCTATCTATCTATCTATCTATCTCTCTATCTATATCTGTCTGTCTGTCTGTCTATACATACATACATACACACATACACACACACACGTGTCTATGTGCATGTATGCATTGCCGGTTATACGTTTTGTAATACACAGGCATACGCATAAAATGAAAACCATGCATACATATGTAGATAGAGATACACACCGGTAGAGATATATATAAAAACGTATGCAATAGTAACATGCAACCGCGCCCCAACCACAACCCCACAACACAGGCACTGAATGCGATGTCCCCACATCTTCCACAATGTCCCCACATCTCCGATTTGATGTTAGCGTTTGATTTTATAATTCAAGAAGGATCCCCCGTGCTTTCTTAAGAATAAGGCATGATGATGATGATGATGGTGATGGTGGTGGTGGTGGTGGTGACTATGATGGTAACGACTATGCTAACAAAGAGGAGGATGAAGAGGAGGCAGAAGGGAATGATGATGACGATAATAATGTTGATAATAATGATTAAGCTGATGAAGATGGCGACTGTGATGGGGGTGGGGGGATGGGGATAACGTTAATGATAACACCAACCATATCGATAGTGAAACAAACAAACAGAAAAAAACGAAAAATAAATAAAAGCAAATAAACAAAGAAAAATAAAACAGCAATGAATAATAGTAATAACAACAATAATAATGATGATAATGGTGGTGGTGGTAGTGTTGTTGTTGTTCATGATGGTGACAGTGGTGGTGGTGATGGTAACGGCGCTGTTGTTGCTTAGTGATGGTGGTGGTGGTGGTGGCTGTCTTAGACTCAGAGGTGCATGTTTCTCGCCTCAAGGTGTGTGCCGTGCCTTGTCTGTTTTGTTAAGATTCACTTTATTACGTTGGCATTATTTTACATTGTTTTACATTGCAGATTTCACTCACAGACCTAAACCGAAGCACCGTAGAGTCAGCCTGCAGCATTCTGCATTGAACTTACTCAAACTTATTCAACTCCCAGATTCCCAGATTTATAAACACACAGCCACACATTCACACACACATATTTACACTCCCTCCCTCTCCCTCTCTCATACACATACATATACATAGATAAATACACACATACGCATATATATATATATATATATATATATATATATATGACATGCATATATGTGTATATGTATACAAATATCACACAAATATAAAACTACATATGTGTATATATGTTGATATTTAAACAAGCTTATACATACACTCGGCCATATATAATGAGACAAGGACGAAAATATATACAATCATACGTACAAAAAGATATTTGCATACATATATACATACATACATACATACATAAATACTCACATAGTCATACAGACACACATACACACACACGAATGTTAATATATCGAGGTATGTATTTGCATGCACCTACATATATACAATAGCATATATACATATCTATATGCATATATGCGCGTGTGTGTGTATGTATGTGTTTATGTATACATATACATGTAAATATATATATATATATATATGCACAAGAATATATACACTAATATATAGATAAACTTACAAGCATCAAAACAGCATCAACAACCAATGAACAAAGATTACACGTTGGACAAACAAACGAAGCAACAAGAACTGCAACAACAACAACAACAACAACAACATGAACAAATGTAACCACCGCAATGAGGTCGACGACGAAGACGACTAAGCAAAAACAACAACAACAACAACAGCAGCAGTAAAACAACGATAACGACAACATAGCAAGAAAATCTGTTTTCTAGTTTCGCTTTCGTTTTCCTTATTTTCTCGTATTGGAGGTTAATTTTCCCTTTTTGATGCCTCTGGCTTTTCATACACTTGGGACTTTGATATTGTGACTTCTTCGCTTACACAGACATACGCTTACACACATTTATATATATATATATATATATATATATATATATAGACACACAAACGTGTGTGTGTGTGTGTGTGTGTGTGTGTGTGTGTGTG
>NC_069002.1:1434756-1435817 GCF_001194135.2 Octopus bimaculoides | reverse complement strand
ATATATATATATATATATATATATATATATATATATATATATATATACACATATATATATAGCCACGCACAAAAGAATTACATGCGCATATTGAAATTTATTCATTCAACACACACACAATTTGTAACAAAGCTACTTCCTTTTATTCGCCTCATTCTCTCATTCTTTTATTCTCCAGTCCTCTTATTCTGTCATTCCTGCCATACCTAGATTCTTTTCTGTAATTCCTTCTCAAAAGTTCTGTTCGTCGGCAAGGAGCGATGGCTGCGTAGTTTAGAATGAGGAGGATGAATGTGAAGGGGGGTGAGGAGAGGTCGAGGTGGATGAAAAGGCAGAAGAGGAAGAGGAGGAGGAAGAAGAGGAGGGCAATGACGACGACGTCGAGGATGAGGAAGAGGGAGACTACGGCGCTACTGCTCAAACCTTTGCCTTCTCTCTCTTTTACCAGTTTCAGTCAGAAGACTGCGGCCGTGCTGGAGCACAACCTTGTATTCTTAGTCGAATGAATCTTATTTTTTAAAGCGTGGTACTTATTCTATCGGTAACTTTTGCTGAACCGCTAGGTAATACGGACGAAAACACATCAATACTGCTTGTCAAGCAGTGAAAGGTGGCAAACATGGACATATAAACGCGCGCGTGCACGCACTCACGTACACACACATATATCACACATATGTATACACACACACAGATATATACGACGGTCTTCTTTTCAGTTTCCGTCTACCAAATCCACTCAAAAAGCTTTTGTTACCCCGAGGTTATTGTAGAAGACACCTGCCCAAGGTGTCACGCAGTGGGACTGAACCCGGAACCATGTGGTTGGGAAGCAAGCTTCTTACCACACCGCCATCCCTGAGCCTATAGTGATGATGACGAAGTGGTGACGCTGATGATGATTATGATGATGATGATGATCACGATGACAACGACTATAACGAAGCTGCTAATAGTGATGACAGCGATGCTGCCGACATCTCATGCTGGTGGCGGCGTGTTGATAATTTCAAGCGGCAGCCAACTACATGCCACCACCACCCCAGTCAACTCCACACCAC
>NC_069002.1:1433717-1434500 GCF_001194135.2 Octopus bimaculoides | reverse complement strand
CCCGAACCTCCCCAACCACCTACTTCAAGATCCCCCAAACTGCCTTTTTTGAAAAATGTCGTTCTGATGGGAAATTATCACCGTGTCCGGTTTGAAAGCGTGAATAGGTGTAAGGCAAGGGTGCTAACTGCTTCCTCACCTTATAGCGTCTCATAATTTACCTGGCTTTGGCCATGCAGATCGATCATGGTTAAGATTCTTCTGTGGAAGTTTACTCTTACAGTTTGCTCTTTAAGCGCCCATCCCCTCCCCACCGCCACCAATAGCCATAAGCAACAGCAGCAGCGCCAACGCCACCTCCTCCACTATCACTGCCACCAAACGCTGCATGTTTCCTCTAGTTTCATGTTGTTAGTTTTCGTTTTTTGTTTTTCCTCACTGGCATCGTGTCTTCTTCTTCTTCTCGTCTCCAAATACATCGTGTCGTCCTCTCATTCAGAAAGAAAAGCAACGCTCGGCGGTAAAGTGAGAAGAGGTGAAGGATGATACTCCTTGGGGAGTTCTGGTTGTGCCAAGAAACATGAACTCACGAGATCCTCCCCCCTGCCACCACACTACCACCACCACCACGCCACCACCACCCTCTCTTCCTCATCCATCGCTGTTCTACTCCGTGTTTCTCCGCTAAAATTGCCGCTGGTCTGTCTCTGTTGCTCTGTCAGCCCGTTTGTCAAAAGTTGCGCAAGGGCAGTCGCCGTAGCCGCGACAGCAGCAGCAGCGGTGGCGGCGGCGGCTGCGGCAGTAGGGGTGGTTACAACCAATAGTTGTTGGAATTGCTTATGC
>NC_069002.1:1430173-1433707 GCF_001194135.2 Octopus bimaculoides | reverse complement strand
CTGTTCTACTCCGTGTTTCTCCGCTAAAATTGCCGCTGGTCTGTCTCTGTTGCTCTGTCAGCCCGTTTGTCAAAAGTTGCGCAAGGGCAGTCGCCGTAGCCGCGACAGCAGCAGCAGCGGTGGCGGCGGCGGCTGCGGCAGTAGGGGTGGTTACAACCAATAGTTGTTGGAATTGCTTATGCTGGCGTTGTACCAAAACTTGAAAACAGTATTATTATTATTATTATTATTATTATTATTATTATTACTAGTAGTAGTAGTAGTGGTAGTAGCAATAGAAGCAGCAGCAGTGGCATTAGTTGTAATGGTAACTAACAGCTGTAGAAATTGTATTGGTAGCATTTGTAACCAATATTATCATTGTTGTTGTTGTTGTTGGTTGTGGTGTTGTTAACGATATTTCTTCTACATATTTTTTCCGCATTTTTTTTTTTTTTTTGGTTGCTGATATACAAAATAGAAGTTTGACAAAGTAAGGTTTCTATCTTGCATTTCAGTAGTTCTCACTCAAAGTCACTAAATTCTATTATTATTTACGAGGATCACCAATGAGATGTAAGTATAAGAAAACGTGTCTCTCTCTCTCAATATAGTAATGTTTAGTATCAACAAACTGCGAAGTTTCACGTTAAGATTTGCATTGAAGACTGAGACAAATAACGGTAGGTTCGAAATAAAACAGAAAGTAATAGAAAAAGAGAGAGAAGGAAAGAGAGAGATAGAGAGAAAGAGACAGCGGGAGAGAGAGAGTGGGAGGTGTGTGTGTGTGTGTGTGTGAAAGATTACTTTTCATGTAACTATAAGGTAATGTAAAATTCTATCCTTCATCTAAATCAAGCTCTGTTTTAAATCGGGGAAAATTTCGTCCCCATTTCTGACAATAAACTGCCTTGATGAGACTGGTAGAATAAATCCACTGCTCAACAAATGTTCATTTTCTAAAGTTTGAATTCAAAGAACTTCGCTGTAAAGCAAGCTCAAACGCGCGCGCACGCGCACGCACACACACACACATACATACATACATACATACATACACACACGCACGCGCACAAATATGCATACATATTCAGAAACCAACACATATACCTACGCATGTATGTGTGTGTGTGTGTGTGTGTGTGCTACCACCACTTGGCAAACGATGTTAATTTGTTGAAGTCCCCGTAAATTAGCAGCTTTTCAGCATTGGCCGATAAAATAAGTGTCAGGCTTAAAAAAAACAAAACAAAAAAAACGACTACTTGAGTCGATTCGTTCGACTAAAGAATTCCTTAAGATCGTGCTCCAGCATGTCCGCAGTGTAATGACTGAAACAAGTAGTAAAAGATGAAAGATATTACTTCACCAGTATCTTATGGATCAATTTCGGTAACTTGAAACGTCGAAAGTAGCAAAGCTGACCACGTCGACGTTTAAGAGATCTGAACTCAGAGCACAGAGATCCGAAACGAATACAGCAAAGCGTTCTGTCCGTAACGAACCTGCCCCTCTACTGCATATCTGCACCTCTTAGGTACCTTACTTTCTATACAGATAATTGCATTGCTGATGGCTGGTTGGATTTGAACTCAGAATCCTTTCCTCCTCCGTCGATTATTCGATCCTACTTCTGACGTCCATTAATATAACCCTTGTCTTATTTATTGAACACAAGTTTTATTGTTAGTTTATAAAGTAATAAGTACATAGATATATTTTATGTCATTTCATGAGAATTTATTTGTGTTTTTGTTGCGTAAGTATATGTGTACAGATGTATACACACCTACACACACACATATATACTTAATCACAGATATATACATACGTAATCATACATATACATATAGATACATATATACATACATACATACAAATCTATGTACGTATGTATATATTTCCCCCAAGATATATCGAAAGGTTTTAAGAGAACATACAAAGTTAAAATAAAATGAACATGAATATAGATACATAAATACATGCATATTCTACGCACACGCATGCGCACGCGCGCACACACACACACACATACACGTATGAAAAAAAAAACAAAGAAAATAGAAAAACCATTATTTACCCCCAACCGAAAAAATAAAAATGAGAAGCGAAATCTAAAAACAACAAAGAACTCGAAAATACGCAAAGACTATAATAATAATAATAATGATAATAATAATAACAATCGGAAACTAAGAAGTCTTGAACATAAGGATACAAAAGTAGAATGGTCTGTTCATTCTGGTAGATCAGTGGCTGGAACAAAGATGCAAGCACGCATGTAAAGTAAATATATGAGGTACTAGAACGCGTATTATCCATTTCCCATTATGAAGAATCTTAAAACTTTCCAAAGACGCTTAGTTTTATTTTAACGTTTTTTTTCCTCGCAATTCTTTCTTTTTTTTATCTATGTTTTTTGCAACATTTGTTATGGTTTTTTCCCCCTCCCTCTCATAGTCTTACTGCTTATCTCGCGTTCTTGTTCCCCCTTTTTCTATAGTTCTCCCCGTCCGCCTGTTTGTCTATATCTCTCTCCGTCTTTATATTTTCTTTTTCTCTTCTCCTCGCGTCTTTTCTATTGGAATTCTGCAGGTAAAACCTGCAAAAGAAGTAGTGACAGGAAGATACAAGCAAAAGCATTAAAGAAAGAGGATAAATTTTGATTGGTGAGGTAAGACAACCTCTTATTCTACAGTGTAGAATATGAGAGGTCAAGCGCAGTATTCGGCCGCAGCTATCTCTGACAGTTCTACTAATTCTCTTGGGACCTCCCATAACAAGAACTTCTTACCATCGATCAATAATAACCACTGCTGGTCGGACAGTCTGATCTAGTGTACACGAAGTTATATCCCTAAGGAACGAAATTCGCTTCTTGCTACGTTAAAATATATTTCTTTTAGCGCATCTAGCTAGCAACAAGGAAATAATAGCAAAGAAGAGAAATAAAGAAGAGAAAAAAAAACAAACAAAAGACCTACAAACACTCATATACAGAGAAAAAAAAACAAGCGAAAAGAAAAGCTACAAAAAAGGATATAAACAAAATGCAGCAAATAGAGGGAATGTAAAAGCATATAACTTATAGAACAGAAAGTATAATAATAATGATAATAATAATAATGATAATAATAATAATAATAATAATAATAATAACAAAAATCATAATAATAAAGAAGAAGAAGAAGAGTAAAGATAACAATGTTTATGATAAGAATAAGAATAACAATAACGATGACAACGGAAGATGAATTTCAAAAAATATGAATGCGTAAAAAAAACAAAATTCGAAAACTGACAGTAGCCACAGCATTTCGGAAGAGAGTAAAAGAAAAAAAATAATAACTACACAGAAATAGATAAATACATATATACCTACCTACCAATATACATTTGTGAGTGTATGTATGTGTGTGTGTGTCAGTCAGCCATATTGCATTACTCTCAGCCATTGAAGAAGGATGTAAGCAAAAGAAACCCCCATTCCGCTATTAGTATTATTTAAGTTAACACATGGCGTCACACGGAGAACATTTTGTATTCAGTATGGAC
>NC_069002.1:1422508-1427219 GCF_001194135.2 Octopus bimaculoides | reverse complement strand
AGAGAGAGAGAGAGAGAGAGAGAGAGAGAGAGAGAGAGAGAGAGAGAGAGAGAGAGAGAAAGTGATAGATAGATAGATATAGACAGATATATATATGTGTATATATATATCTACACACGTAGAAATGCATTCGTGTTAAATGGAGTCCGGTAGCAAACGAAGAATTTTAATTGCTATCTGTATTTGTTATTGAAATGTCACATGTTGTTATGTATTCATTTGTACTAATTATTTTAGACAAAACAACCAGATTTAATTGGAGAACAACTCTGTTTCCGTTTGGCTTTTGACCTTTTATATTTGTGTGTGTGTGTTTGCGGTTGTCTCTCCCACTCTCTCTCTCTCTCTCTCTCTCTCTCTTCCTCTCTCTCTATGCATCTATCAATTTCTATATACAGAGATATATGTGTATGTGTGTATGTGCGTGTATGTATATATATACGTGCATATATATATATCACATACGCACACTAGTTCATCTAATTTTCTGTCGCTGTATTTAATTTTCGTTTTTTAGAAAATATTTAACGTTTTTCTTTTTTTTTTCTTTTATTCGTTCTGGATTTCTAGCAATATTTTCCAATCATTTAAAACAGTTTTTATAAATAACAACAATAACATTACTCTGATAATAAAATATTGGTTACAGATTGCGTAATTCAGAAAGAGTAAGTTTGAGATAAAGAGTGGGGAAACCATTTGCATAAAAAAAGAAACTTGTTATTATTTAATATGTTCATGCTGTTCTCGAGGCTTCTTGTTAATATCCTTCCGGTTTCCTTTCAGCCGTTAATAAGACATGTAACACTGCACAACAAAATTTATATATATATATATATATATATATATATCGGTGCTATTTTGTTAAACTGTCGAATGTCCAAATTTGGCCAAATGCGTTTTTTTTTTTTTTTCGATAGTTATTTTTGCCTGCAATAGCCGGTTCTTTTGGTCAAACTATTGTATCTCCAGCTGCTTCAGATGCCAAGATATCAAAAATTGTCAAAAGTGTACGACAACGGTTTTGCAATGGAATGGTGAAACTACTTTGTCGGACACAAAGACACACACACATCCACACACACACACACACACACACACACACACACACATATATGAGAGGCTTCTTTAAGTTTCCGTCTACAAAATCCACTCATAAGACTTTGGTCCGAGGCCATAATAGAAGACTCTTGCCCAAGGTGCCACGCAGTGGGACTGAACTCGGAACTATGTGGGTAGCAAGCAAACTTCCTACCACACAGCCACACCTGCGCCTATTTACTTACTTATCACTGCTCGTCCGGAGCTGACCAACAACACCAAAAGCAGCAACAGATCAATCAATGTAAATACATATTCTCCCTACAAGGAAAAGGTTCCGGAACAACGCAGCCACTTGAAGATTCTGTTCTATTCTAAGGAAAAGTACTTTGGATCCTGTTATATAATATAAGGAAAATGACTTGTCTTGTGGTTTCTAACTGAAACGCATTGCAGCCGAAATGCTGGAAAAATTCTAACGAAAACGGTGAGACAGTTCTCTTTATGCTTCAGTGTTTGATGCCGGCTGGGATTGAAACCAAAATGAATGACTTTAGCAGAAGAGTAAGATAAGTTCTGTTCGTTTGACAAACCACCATAGTAAATCCAAATCCCCAAACTTTCTTTTCGGTGAGTAATAAGATTCTCAGAAACGCAAGAAACAATTCCATCAAAGCGTTAACTTAAACAAAATCATATTTTGTTAGGAGTAAAATGTCTAAAAGCGAACATGGGAGAAGAAATTAGAGTAAAGGAAAATATTGTTGCTCTGAAGAATTAAAACAAAATATATATACACCTATATGATGTATATATGCAATCAGTACACACACACGCGCGCGTTTATGATACAATATATATATGTATGTATTTGTGTTTGTAGGTATGCCAAAGGGAAAAAAACCAGAGTCCATTTTATTGTGCATTTTTGGTGTTATAAGAATGTTGCAAGTCCGTTTTATTACGTGAACATAAAAAATAAACAAACAGAAACCAAAAAAGAGAGGAAATAAAAAAAAAAAAAGCCACCGAAGGAAAACTAATAAATAAATAAATGAATGAATATACGAAAACGAAGCTGAAACCAGACAAAAGATGAAGTAAACATGATTAAGAAAGGAGAATAAAAATAAAAAAATTTTAAAAATGAAGAAAATACACCCATTCATTGCGGAAACAAAAACCTCATCAGCAACAACATGAATGATAATAACAGTGCAAGTTATAATGATAATGAAAACTAATTCATGAGAACAAGAATAACGATAGAATGAATTCTCTTTTTGGAGTGTATTATATGTTGGTCAGTTTTTAGTACCCGGCATGGATTACATTCTTTGGAAATGGTCTCCGTCCAATTGCCGTAAGAACTGCCGTTAGAATTGCCAAATAACAGAAATATGTAGACATATATTTGCAATTTGTACACCACTTTGCCTCCTCATACGTTTTATTTTCGAGTATTTTTTTCCTGTTATTCCTGTTTTTGCATTTAAGCACAACTCGGACGCAGCAATACATATATACATACATACATACATACATACATAAATACTTACATACACACGTACGTACATACATTTCTCTATACTGATACACACAGATATATGTATATATATATATAAATGGCATAAATATACATAGTGAATATGCATATATGTTTGTGTGCATATATAAATATATATATATATATATACACACACACAAACATGTATGTATGTATAGCGAGTTATGAATGAGAGAGAGAGAGAGAAGGAAGAAGAGAAGACAAGATAAAGAACTGATCCAATAAGTAGTAGAACAATAAAGACATTGGCAATATTCTTGTGTTTTAAATGTTTTTCTTCTAATTCCATAAAGCTTTTCTTGATTATTTCGTTGCCTTTTGCGGTTCCAAATATTTCCAAAGTGTTTCTGTATCTTGTTATTCATTGCTGTTGTGAAAGCGGTGATCTGGCAGAATCATTGGCACACAAAATGCTTAGCGGTGTTTTGTCCGTCCTTATTTAACCGAACCCTTTCGCTAACCGGTATTTCGTCTGTCTTTACCTTTCGTCTGTCTTTACGTTCTGATTTCAAATTTCGCCGAGGTCGACTTTGCCTGTCATCCTTTAGGAGTCGATAAATTACGTACCAGTTGCGTACTAGAATCGACCTAATCGACTGGCCTTGTACCTAGGGTAGAAAAGAATATTTCAGACGGCTAATTATATTGTTGTAATGAGAGTGAGAGAGAGAGAGACAGGCAGAAAAAAATAGACTGGTGTTGCAATACACAGCCACACACTCATATATATATCCTACTCTCCCTCTGTCTTATTTCTCTTTCTCTCTTTTTTCACTCCTCTCTCTCTCTCTCTATCTATTTCCCTCTCCCTATCTCTAACTCTCTCTCTTTCTCTTTATCTCTCTCTCTTTCCCTCTCTCTCTTTCTTCCTCGACCATACTACTTCTCCAATATAGCTGAAACTAGAAGGAAGCTTTCGCACGTGGATTGATCTCATATTTCCTGAACGATGGACAAATTAAGTTACAACACTACGACGCTTCCTCTCCCTCCCACACACACCTCCTTCTACCCTCGTTCCCTATATTTCATTTTTCTTTCTTTCGTCCTTTCTATCTCTCACTTTCTTTCTGCCTCACCTCTCTCTCTCTCCTTCCCTCTCTTTCTCTCTTCCATGTCTCTTTTCTGTCTCTCCATCGCTTGCTTATACAGGCACAACGTGGTCTTAGTGCTTTCTACACACTTCTTTACCTCTCTCTCTCTCTGTATATATTTACGTACATACATACATACACACACACACACTCACCTATCTAAACAATGTATCACTTCTTGCTATATTTGTCTCTCTTTTTCTATCTCTCTATGCATCTCTTTCTTTCCCAATCTCTTTCACTCACTGCTACACACGCACTCTCTCTCTCTTTCTTTCTTTCTCTCTTCCATTCTTTCTTTCTGTCCGTCTGACTTCCTTTCATTATTTCTTTCTCTCTTTCTTTTTTTCTTTCATTCTCTCCCTCACTCCAGTTTGGAAAAGCTCATAAAATTACGTTCACTTTTTACGAACCGTTTCGCTTCATAATGACCAAATTATTGGCCGGTGCCGACTCCATGTAATCAATCCGAACCCGACGTTATAAGCTTTGCTGAGAACAGCTAACGACAGTCAATTCCACCACCAATATTAACCTCCCCCGCGCACACACTTCACTACCAGCACCCCTACCAACCCACGCACACCACCAAACAAAACCGTCGGTCATTTTCTTTCTTTAGGGAACTGAGAAAAATCCTAATGTTAGAATTTATGTCACATTATCAGATAATATTTGGATAACAAATTTAAACCGGTTTGCTCAACCGGTTTTATAACGACCGTGTAACCAATAAGACATCAGACACACACAGAAAACACTGACGCATAGGAAGATGCGCTGACACGCATACATGAAACATTCACGCGTATACACATGCCCTGAGACGCCCACATGGACAACATCTCACACACATATATATATATATACTTACCATGCACGCATGTACTGCTATCCATACATGATATGTATGTGTATATATATATATATATATATATGCTCATCTCTTGAGTTCTTTTTTCTCTGTTTGCTTCGCCAAACCTACACACACACACATACACACACACAT
>NC_069002.1:1421741-1422160 GCF_001194135.2 Octopus bimaculoides | reverse complement strand
TTTTTTTTTTTTTTTTTTTTCTATTCTAGGTACAAGGCCCAAAGTTTTTGGGGATCGACCTTATTGGGCCCTGATCTTTTATTGAGGAAGAATCGGGTTTGGTATATTGGTAATTAAAATCCGGAAATGTGTTGTTTGATAAAGTTATATATGTGTGTATAAGGCGGTGCTACAGCATGGCCTCAGTGAAATGACTGCAACATGTAAAAGAATAAAATAATGTATAGATAAATATATTTGCATTTATACATATATGTGCAAAAACGTAAACATGTATTAGATATACATATGCACACACACACACTCACACGTATATATATATATATATTTATGTGTGTATCAATGGTCTCTTTCTCTCTCTCCTCTCTCTCTCCCTCTCTCTCTCTCCTCTCTCTCTCCCTCTCTCTCTCTCCTCTCTC
>NC_069002.1:1419243-1421723 GCF_001194135.2 Octopus bimaculoides | reverse complement strand
TCTCTCTCTCTCTCTCTCTCTCTACACACACACACACAATACCATATATGTCTGAATATATAAAATACATGCAGTATGTATGCGCATTTAGAAAGCTGTATATGCATGTGTGCATGGAGGATTTATGCAGGAATAGTACATATATACGTATACACAGGTTATTTCTCCAGACATACATACATGCATACATTCGTACATATACATATGTGTGTATGTGTGTGTATTTGTGTGTGCGTGTGCGCGTATATATATACACAGATACATCTATATACACTCACGCTCTCCCATCCAAAGCAAAATTTCATTTTTCATTTCTTCATTTGTTTGTTTAATTCTAATGATTTATTTTTGTTATTTATTTTTCTATTTACTTTGTTCATTGTGTTTACGTTTTATTTCATGTTTATTGTGTTTGTCTGCGTATTCCTGTCCATGAACTATCACAATTAATGTCGAGATTTTACAGATTCGTGGCCAGAAAATGGTCAGTTATGAGGGAATAATCTACTCAATATTGACCCCTGAGTGTCTTGACTGACCAGCGGAGAAACGTATTGCATTACACCGTCTTTAATTTCTGTCCGATATTACGGCCGGTCCCTGGGGGCCATGTATCGGATTATAGCCTTGTCGACGTGCAACCACCTTATAACAACTGTACATACGTACACAAAACGCGCATACATATATATGTGTATGCGTGTGTATTGTGCGTATGCATGTACCTATTTGTGTGTATATGTGCGTCGTATATATATATATATATATATGCGTACACATAATATGTATATACACATACACACACACATATATATACATATATATATATAAATATGCACCGGACACAACATATATATGAATGTATGTTTGCGTGCATGTATGTATACGTATACACATATACACACTCAAGTATATATAAATTTATATATGTTTGTGTGTGTGTGTGTGTGTGTGTGTGTATGTGTGTGTGCCTGTGTGCGTAATTAGATGGACAGATATGCGTGTCTATGTGGAAACACTTATATATATATATATGTGTATGTATGTACTTAACGTAGTAACATACGCATTATCTTTTCCTGGTGGTATCTTAGAGCTGGGTCTTCATTGGACTCTATTGTAATTCAGAAAGTGAAAGACAAAACACTGACTAGTCATGAGATGTGCGATGTCGCTAAGTCTCTGTCTGCTGCTCTGATGAAAGAGATACCTCAAATTTCATACTGTTCCTATAAATCGACATTAGATCGGTCTTTCTGTACTTTATTAGGGCGTGTTTATTTATGCTATGATATTTCTCAGTCGTACATGATTATATATTTTTGGAAAGGATGGCTCTCCACAGAATAGACTATATACATTGTGGTAAAAAGCGCCACATTTACAAAATGAGCTTCGAAGCTTATTTGCAAAGAAAGGAATAGGGAGGGGGGTCTGCAAAAATTGCATGGTGCGGTGTAGGAATCTACTAACATAGAGCATGTATACTTGAACAATCGACACTTTCATACATATTACACACACACACACACACACACGCATATATATATATATATATATATATATATATATATATATATATATATATATATATATATATATATATGAACAGAAGCACAGTCACAGACAGTATATTTCATAAGAGAGAGAGAGAGGAGGCGAGAGAGAGGGAAAGAGACAGACAGAGAAGGAGAAGGGCAGAAAGATATATAAAGTGTTTGACAGCTACCAAGATAGGTACGTAGATTAAACGATATCTAATATATATCCAGTCTTTGTGGCATACGGTTCAAATCTAGCATTTTCTTCATTGCTTCTTTAAATATCAGCAACTTAAAAGATCGTTCTGATACAAAAATATTGCTACAGCATTACCACGACTACCAACACAAACACCATCACTAAACACCGCTGCCGCTCTCTCCACCACCACGTACATTTCAGACGAAACACTCCGGCCACCCCCATTTTCTGCTGGGCGCCATTTCTTCTCCAATGTTTGTTGAAACGCTGGCTCAACAAACGCAACCATTACTGAGAGTCAAACGATAGACATGGCTTTAGAAACTTCTTATTGTAGATCGAAGTCGGCGGCGGTGTGGAGGTGGGTTGAGTAGCTTTGTTTTTTGGTGGGCTGGATGTTTTGTCTTCGTAACAAAGGGGTTTCGATGGTAGTTAAAACTATAACGAAAGCAAAAAATACGATGTCTACAGCATCAACAATATTTAGTATACCTTCGGAATCTTCGGAACTAAAGGTTATAAAAACTGCAGTTATATGTGATAGTTACCGCATGTTTACCCGTACATACGTACATAAACACACACACACATACACACACACACACACATACAGAGAGAGAGAGAGAGAGAGAGAGACACACACACACACACACACACACACACACACACACACACAAGAGAAAGAGAAAATGAGATTCAACATTTTCTCGTTCTCTTATATGTTATATATATATATA
>NC_069002.1:1417212-1419233 GCF_001194135.2 Octopus bimaculoides | reverse complement strand
TATAGAATTTCAGTCGGAAGAATCGACCCCCAAGACTTACTCTTTGTAAGTCTAGTATTAATTCTATCGGTCTTCTTTTGTCGAACTGGGACATAAACACACCAACATCTGTTGTCAAGCGGTCGGGGGGGGGGGAGACAAAGACAGACAGAAAAGACACACACACATAAATATATATACATACGACGGGCTTCTTTCAGTTTCCGTCTATCAAATCCACTCACAAGGATTTGGTTGGCCTGAGGCGATAGTAGAAGACACTTGCCGAATGTGCGAAACCCACGAGTACTTATATCTGTACGGTTGATGACATCAGGTAGCTGAAGACATTGAGGCGCTTTAAACGGCATACTACCAAGTGTTTACCCAAATTTTAGATTATATGATTGTGTGTGTGTGTGTGTGTGTGTGTGTGTGTGTGTGTATTGACATAGAGACACACAGGCATATTTACTTACATATTTATACATACATACATACATATACATATTTATACATGTTCATACATACATACACAGACCGTTCTGGTTACGTGATTTCAGACCCTTATATATATATATATATATATACACACATTTAGATAGATAGTTACATACATATAAACATATTATGCGTTTGTTTGTGTGTGTGTGTGTGTGTGTGTGTATGTGTGTGTGTATGTGTGTGTGTGTATGTATGACTCTGTGTGTGTGGCTGTGTGTTGAAGATTAACAGAACCACATGGCATGAAAGCAATCGGTGGGGGAACATGTTTCAATTCCAATGTTTGTAGAAGATTCTTTGATGAAAAGTTCAGTGGAGCCTAGTGTGGTACAGCTACAAGAACCTGACCATTAGCAACGGTGCCAACCATTATGGCGTGAGAGATCAAACACCAAGACAAAGAACCTCTTTCGTCTCTCATCTGTTTTTGTTCCTCTCCCTTTTCTAAGTAGAATAACATTATTCCATGTTTCACCTCTACCACTGATTCAATATCTATCAATGACTGTGACCGTATGCGCAGCATTAGCATTTTAGAAATAACAGCTAAATACTCCTCAAACACATCTTTCCTTGTCTTAAACAACGTAGGACATGTTTAACGTTCAACCTGCTAGAAATAGCAGGTCATGTTACTCGCTAAACGAACAGCAAAAATAACAGAAATAATAGCACACACATGCATATATGTGCTCATACAGTGTGCAATGGGCAAATTGTCCAGGTTTTATATTTTCAGTTACGCGCATGCGCATTGTTTGTTTTTGATTTTGTCGACTACACAATATAGTTGGGCACCGTCTTTGAGAAAAACAGCACCATAACGCAATTCACTCTGCCAGAAATTTGGAAATGACATGCTGTACTGCTTGGCATTCTTGTCGGAAGCTCCAATACGGTACTTATTTTATCGACCCAGAAAGGATGAAATGTGGGGTGGACCTCGGTGGAATTTGAACTCATAACGTCAAGATGGAGGAAATGCTGCTTAGTAATTTGCTCGGCATGCTAACGATAATTAATAGTGATGATGATGACAATGTTGATGATGTTGAAAAAGATGGTGAGGATGATGACGATGATGTTCATGTTCATGTTGATGATGATGATGATGATGATGATGACGACGATAATGATGACGAGAATGATGACGATAATGCTGTTGATTGTGATGATTATAATGATGGTGGTGGTGAGGGCAATAATGACGACAACGATGGTGATACCACCGATGCTACTGGTGCTGCTGCTGATGATGAAGGTGATGACGGGTTCAATGATGATGATGACGTCGACGACGACTATGAGGATAGTGTTGATGAGGATGATAATTAATGAAATGCTAACAAAAAAGAAAGAAAAAATAGTTGCAATTACAAAAGAATATTTAGAAATATATTTAAAAACTTCAAAAGAAGAATAAAGCAATTTTTAGTGTTTTAAGATTGTTTTTAGTTTCAGCTTTTTGTGTTTTCCATTTCTTTTTGTTAATTTAATTTTTCATGTAGTGTAAAATTAAGTGCATATATATATATATA
>NC_069002.1:1412194-1416883 GCF_001194135.2 Octopus bimaculoides | reverse complement strand
ACACACACACACACACACACACACACACACACACACACACACACACACACACACACACACACACATATATATAGGAGAGAGAGAGAAAGAAAAGAGCGAAAGAGATAGGTAGATAGACGGATAGATGGATAGATAGAGAGAGACAGAGAATAATGATTTTTCCATTGTGGTTGGTGAGTGATTTGATTTTGAAACAATGAAAATTGAGTGCGTATATGTATGTAGGTATGTACGTAAACTAAAACACCACACACACACACACACACACACACATATATATATATATAATATATACGTATATACGCACACATACAATACTACATATATATGAGCTGTGTGTGGTGTACCCATTATGTACTCTGTTGCCTTATTACCAATAGATGGCGCTGTTTTAATACATTTGAAAACGAACATATTTAAAGTTGCCTGCAGTAGAATGCACTAATAAATAGGAGAGGATTGTCTAAATTAGGTGAAGGCGGTGGCTCCATTGGTTGTGGTGGTGGTAGTGGTAGTGGCGGTGGCAATGTTGTTGTTATTGCTGTTGTGAGGGCTGTGCTGGTGGAGTTTGTTATTGTGTTCTTGGTGATGGTGATGGCGGTCGAAGTCATGGTGGTGGCGATGGTGGTAGCGATTGAGGTTGTGTTGGTGGTAACGTTGTAGTAGTTTTGATGGTGATGGAGGTGGTGATCTGTGGCAGTAGTGATATTGATAGTGGTTGTAGTGGTGATAGTAGTGGTGGTTGTAGTGATGGTGGTAAGATATGTACCATCTATGTACTGAGGTCGATACTATCCATTTATCTCCCCCCACCACCAACATTTCTAGTCTTGTGCCTAAATCGCAAACTACTATTTACACAATTATTCTTTCCATGCTTATGATAAATGGTCTTATAATATCAATGGTTTATGCGTATGGCTTCTATTCATCTAAAAGGGGCTTAGAGCAATTCTCAGTACTTTTGCAGGCGCTCGCAGAATGGCCAAACCAATCACTGATGTCTAGCTTGAATAGGCAGAGTGAAGGATCTTTGCAGATACTTCCCCTACCGTGAGTTCAACTCAGTCATGCTTGGAAAAGCGGTGTTTAGGGCCTTTGCAGGCTCTCTCGGAATTTCTTAGTTAAAGATAGTTGATGTCTAACTTCGAAGGATAATGTCCAGGACCTTTACAGGCCCTGCATTTCAGTGCAGTTCATTCGAATACGGTTAATGTCATGCTTGTGGAGGCAGCGAGAAGGGCCTTTGCAGGTTCTAGGATTTTTCAGACCAGGATAGATAACGTCTTACTTGCGATACGCGGTGGGGTGAGAGAAGTGCCCAGCACATCTGTTGTCCCTTCGAGAATGCTCAAGTCAACATAATTAATAAACAAATTGTAGAGGTGGTACCTATTGGCAGACACTCACAGTATCGTCAGATAATTATAACTGATTTAAAGCACAAAGGTCTAACGATTATTGGGTTACAGCAAGTAATCTTAGATGCCAAGAACCCTCCTTGGGAAGTTAAGCAGTTGTGGTCGATGAAAAAGGCAGCTGTAGTACCAATAATTATCGGAGCTTGGGAACAATGAGCAAAAATCTCGAGAAGTACGTGGAACAAATAGGGGCTGCAATTAGGGTGGAGCACTTGCAGAAGACAGCACTGCTTGGAACCGTTCGAATACTCCGGGAGGTGCTCGAAAAATAAGAGGTGTTACCTGAGTTCACTGGTAGTGAACAGCTGACACTGTAGTACATCTCTAACGTTAGAAGCTGTGTAAAAATAATAATAATAATAATAATAATTTGTAGCAGTAGCAGCAGCAGCAGCAGTAGTAATAGTAGTAGTAGTAGTAGTAGATGGTGGAGATGATGAAGAACAAGAGGAAAAGTTTCAGTTGTAGAAGAATAAGAGAAAGGGAAAAAAAAGAAAGAGGCAAGACTTAAAAGCAACACATTTAGAATAGGAATTTGTGAGAGAAAACGAGAAAGAGAAATAAGATGACGAAGAGGTTGGACATGAAAAAAATGAATTTATGTAGAACGGAAAATATAGGAAACAAAACAGAAAAAGGAATAAAAGAAAGAATGACTGAATGAATGAAAGATGCAGACAACAGAGAAGCAAGGAAGGAAGGAAGGAAAGGAAAATGACAGACAGAACGAAAGAAATAAATATGGAAAGAAAAGTAGAATTGGAAGGAATAAATAAAACAAAATGAAAGAAAATAACATGGAAAGAAATAGAAAAAGGCAGAAAGAAAATATAAAGAAGAAAGAAGACAAGAGAAGGTGGTGTGGTATGATGGAATGGTGGCGGTGGTGTTGATGACGTTCCCTTATGGTTTGTTGTATGATGACAAACCTTTCATCGCTGTCATCAAATGTTTGTTGTTAAGGGGGTTAATTCCTGTTTGTCATCTACACGTCCGCCATCATCCTATTAGGACGCCATTACTATTGCATTTTCCCTGTATGTTTGGTCTTCTCGTTCATCCATGTTTACTACTACTACTACTACGACGACGACGCTGTCCACCACCACCACCGCCGCCGCCGTTATTACAATCACCACTATTATCACCACCATTGTGAACAATACACCACCCCTACTGTCATCACCACCACCACCACCAACAACAACAACACTACCAAACACCTCCACTGCTGCTTCTACTACGAAAACTCTCCATGACGTTACTGCGCTCTCCACCACCACCACCACCACCATCACGAGTTCCATCACCAATACTACCACCTCCACCATACTACCATTTTAGTAACTGGACATTTAGAAAGGTGAATGTTCGCTATAAACGGATTAGAAAATAGAAGAAATAAATTCTTTGAAAAGAGTGCGTGAGGACAGAGCGACTTCTGCTCAACGGATTGTCGTTGTTTCTGTTAACATCCTCCGTCTCCTCCTCCTCATCATCATCATCACCATCATGGCTGTTGCCGTCATCATCATCATCATCATCATCATCATCATCATCAACGGCATCATCATCGTCATCATCGTCGTCGTCGTCGTCATCTCTAACATTACAACCACCACAATTATCCTCTTCATAATTATCATCGCCGATGTTGTCATCAATGTAGTCGTTGCCATCACCATTTTTTCCTGTTTTTTTTTCCTGTTATACCCAGCATCATTATTATTCTCATCAGCACCATCTTCAAAGTCACCAAACATTATAATCATATTACCATTTACATTTCCAGTCTTATTGACATCATCATCGTCAACCTCTACATCGTCGAGGTCTGCATTATCTTCCTCACCATCGTCATCATCGTTCTCATCAGCATTATTATAAGAATCCTCTCCATCCCTAATGTAATAACATCATCGCAGAAAGCAAGTTATTGATATTTCGAATATTCCATTGCGCATGTTGGAATAGTCTTGTACAAAATCTTCTTGTCAAAGAGAAAACATCGAAATATCAAAACCGACGGGAAATATTGCAAAAATACACCAACAAACTTCTACTGAGACAGTTGAAATGTTTACAGAAATGATAAAATAATAGAAAAATCTGATTATAATGTATTCGCAAACGCACAGACGCACACTAAATTTTGTATATATATATATATATGTGTGTGTGTGTGTGTGTGTGTGTGTGTGTGTGTGTGTGTGTGTGTGTTTCTGGTGTGTATAGTGTTTGTAAACTGATATCTTATGCAACATGTCCTCGTTTAACTTTCTCTGCTCCGTAGCATATTCAAAATAACTTCAGCAAGCATACGCCAAATTCTCTCAAATTCTTGTAATCATTGCTCAATTCTTGGAACACTCAGATCACAGATTGCATTACTCTGTACAAATTCTTAGCATTGACAATTCTTCCCGCCAAATCTGACACTGCTCTTCACCCTACGGCGAAGACAGTTAAACGATGTTAAGTGGAGGAAAGACTGCAGATGTCTAGGACCCTCCTGCTTCATGCTGATAAAATGTTTAGGAGGTGGGCTCCGACAGGAGAGGCTGGGAGGATAGCTAAACAATATAATAGACTGAAATTCTAAAATTACTAAAGAAATATATGACTTTGGTGATTGGTGACACTTGTTCCTTCACATTCTTTCGTTCTTTACATCCGTCTCCAAGATATATGTCACTCTTAATGGCTGTGAATGCATTAATCATTTCGTTTCTATGCATGCTTCCATGTCTTGATCTGTCTGTCTGTCTGTCTATTTAGCTATTCGTAAATATCTATATATACATGTATATATATATATATACAGTAATACCTCGACTATCGCGGGTGTTACGTTCCAAAACCCCACGCGATATTATCCTATTATTATTTTTATAATTTGTATATATTTATTTTATTATAAATGCAAAACAACACCACAGATGAATCGACGTAAGCTTAAATAATAAAACGCGATAGGTGAACCGCGATAGGTGAGGAATTATGGTGAGAAAGAGAGGGTGAAAGAGAGAGAGAGAGAGATGAATAGGCACACACACACATCACACACAAACACACACCTATGTATCCATATACACAGAAAATATGTCATATTTCAATTCTATTATTTTCAATTACGTATTTTGGAGATACTAAAGAAGTAGAGAACAAAAATCCGACTAACGCATTGCATTGTTTTATTCTTGGAGAGATGACTTTATCTCTCTCTCTCTCTCTCTCTCTCTCTCTCTCTCTCTCTCTCTCTCTCTCT
>NC_069002.1:1409707-1412031 GCF_001194135.2 Octopus bimaculoides | reverse complement strand
TATATATATATATATATATATATATATATATGAATGTATATATATGTGTGTGTGTGTGTGTCTATATACATATATATATATATGTATGTATATACACACAGTATATGTGTATATATGTATACACACACACATAGTCTTCTGGTATATTTTGCGTTCTCAGTTTATAAAGAAAGTGACAACGAAGTTATTTAAATAATGAATTTCCGGTGATATTTCAATTGAAACAAGGAAAAAATAAATCAGTGAAAACAACAACAACAGCAACAACGACGACGACGAAGACGAAGATGACAACGACATTAACAGAAACATAATTATCAAGAACAACAATATTTAATAATAAACAAAATGAACACCGTCATCACCATCAACATCATCATCATTATCATCATCATCATTATCATCATCATTCTCATCATCATCATCATCATCAGCACCACTACCACACTAAGGAAAATACACTTTTTCGCTCTCTCTCTCTTTCTCTCCCCCTCTGAATATATATGTATGTTTAAATGAATATCAATATATACATATCCCTATCTATCTCTCTTCCTCTCTCTCTCTCTCTGTCTTTCTCCATCTATCTATTTACCTATCTGTCTATCTATTTATTTATCTATCCATCTATATCTATCTGTCTGTCTATCAACATCAACGTGAAACAAGATATACGGAATGCTATATATACACTCTACGTGTGTACATGTAAGTATACACACATACAGATATATTTATATGTATAAAGATTTTTCTTTAAATATATTCACACACACACACACACACACACACACGCACACACACACACACACACACACACACACACACATATATATGTATTTACATTCGACATTTTGCATTATATACTATAAATCGTAATTCAAGATGGCTACGTATCACATTCCACAAATTTTCATGTTTCATTTTTTTTCTGTTTTTACTTTAATTGAAACGCTTCTGTTATGCTATATATTTACCTCCACAAGTGAGAAGGGTTGTGGGTGTGATGTCTACACTGATTTATGTCGCACTTTTAAAACGTCTTCAGTTTCAGGTGTGTGCAGCGTGTATGCTTGTATGAATGTAAAGATATATATTTATATATATATACACATATGTGTGCGTGTATGCGTAAGTATGTGTGTGTATGTATATATATATATATATATATATATATATATGGGAGAATATACAAATAATAACAACAGACGAGGACAGGTGGTGTAAATAACAAAAGTATATATTAGTATGACGCTCGGGAAAACGGAAAGTCTTTGACGTTTCGAGCTACGCTCTTCAACAGAAAGAATACGGAGACAAGGAGAAAAACACGGAGAAAAAAAATTGAATAGTGTTCAGTCAACGGTCAATCATAATAATGGCCGATCATAACAATGGCTGACCGGAAGTTATATATATATATATATATATATATATATATGCGTTTGTAGTGGCAGAAGTTACGTTCGGTGTCAAAGTGCTATTTGCAATACGATTTTAAAAAAAGTATTTTTAAAATCGCGTTTCTCCAACACTCTCTATATTTTCATAGATGCTAATCCTAGGAGGCAATTCCCTGCTTCTCTTCCTATCGAACTTGGATCTCATCTGATGCGACCTTGATCTACGCATAATCTTATTCCTTATGAAGCCCCACTTTTTTTTTTATCACTCTGTCGATCCTTTCAGCTGGTTTGAACCGGTTTGAACAGTCGCCTCTGTCTCTACGCTGACTCAACTCTTCTCGTCGTGCTTTATTTTGACTTGGATACCAATCACTAAACTTTCAGTGACACTGCATGAAACACGTGTAAGAACAAGAAGCAAGTGTATTAGTTTGACGCTTGAGAAAATGAAAGTCTTTAACATTTCGAGCCTACGCCCTTCAACGGAAACGAATAAGAAAAAATAAAGAGATAGAATGAAAGAGACTTGTAGATTTCAGCGGTCCTGCGTATATATATATATATATATATATATATATATACATTATTTATTTCAGTCATTAGACTCTGGGCACACTGGGTCCCCAGCTTGAGGGTTTAGGCGAAAGAACTTGACCCGAGAGTCCATATTTTTTTATGCCTAGTACTCTTGGCAAGTTGTGGGGACGTAAACAAACCAGTGTTGGAAAATAATGTTTAAGGAACAGATCACGAACACAGAGACTAACATCCCTCCATCCACCCCTCCATCCATCCATCTACCCATCCATCCATCCATCCATCCATACATGTATGTATGTTTGTATGTGCACACAAATATATACACGTGCAATCAAACACACACACACACACGCACGCACTACACTCAGGCTACCCCCC
>NC_069002.1:1407856-1409697 GCF_001194135.2 Octopus bimaculoides | reverse complement strand
CCCCCACCTCATGCAATACATATAAACACACATGCACATATACAGAAACACTGATAGGGAAAATGTGTGAGGGAAGACGTGGAGGAGATCTATTTACTGGCTCAAATTCCGTTCCATTTCTTCCAATTAACAGACAGTCGCTGAAGAATATTCATCTTTGGTAAGCAAACGTTTCTTGGAGCAGCTAATTCCCTATAATTAGCAAATAGATTCAATTTGGTGCTTGCCGATCAGATCTCTCCTATTTACGACCGCCGTTTAATGTGCCGCTTTAGCGACCACCAGGGGCACATATAAGTATCTCGCTACCAAATATCCTTTCTTTATACTTCTAGATTTTATTCATAGCCATTACTGTTTCTTTCTCGCTTTCCTTTCTTGTCTTCATCTTTCTCTCTCTTTCTCTCTCTCTTTGCTCTTCATCTCTCTCTCTATCTCTCAATCTTTATCTCTTTCTTTCTATTTCTGAAACTATATCATTTATCTTTCTTTCTCCAATTTTGTCGTTTCTATATAGCTCCATCACTTTCACTTTTTTTTTGAGTTGTGTGCTTTTGTGTCTTTTATTTTCACTTTCGTTATCGTTTTTCTTCCCTACTACCCACCACTCAGTTCAGTTTTATTTATTTACTATTTATTTATTATTTTTAAAACATTTCAGTTTAAAATTTCATTCTTCAAGAAAACCTATTTCGTTTCAAATTTTTCCAATCGTATATTTATTTACTAAATGTAAAAATGAAAAAT
Organism: Octopus bimaculoides; assembly: GCF_001194135.2. Taxonomy (NCBI): domain Eukaryota; kingdom Metazoa; phylum Mollusca; class Cephalopoda; order Octopoda; family Octopodidae; genus Octopus; species Octopus bimaculoides. The sequence continues at coordinate 1,408,950 of NC_069002.1, read as the reverse complement.
AAAAAATTTTTTTTTTTCATTTCCATAACTAAATTCTTCGCTCTCCCTCTCTCCCCATCATTTTCTCCCTCTTTGGCAGTTATTTAATATTTTATAATAGAATCGCCATTATTTTTAGTAATTCACCAGAGACCAATATATCCATAAACGCAACCATCTCAGGTGTAGCGTAAATTATTTCAAGACCTAAACCAGGCCCTAGCAATAAAACGCTAGCCCGCTATCCGTTTGTCATTGGATCAAGCAGAAACGAAAATCAGAAGTTGTGGTGATGATAGTGCCAGTGAAGACAGCAGAAGGCAAAGCAATATGGTGGTGGGAGGGGTGTGTTTAGCGTTGGTAGCACTGAGCGTCAGTTGTGGTGTAGGTGGCGGTGGGTATCTGCTGGCGGTTGCATGCTAGCATAAATCAAGGCATAAAAATTTAGGGGGTTTTCAAATCCATTTCCTAAAGTGATTTTCGGATCTCTTGTGGTAATAAACTTCTTTTTCGGTTGAAGAACACAAAAATGTCGTCAATTGCTGACGTTAGCGAGTTGGTGGTTGCTAGTCATAGTTTTGATCGATCGTTTAGAGTTTGTGTTAAATTGATGCAAGCTTTCAAGAACGGGAATGGTTTTCCATGCTTGGTCGATGAAGCGTATTAAACGTTAGGTTTATGTGCTATATAATGCCGAACCCACTTTGCAAAACCATCGTGCCATTCCAATATTACAACTGGTCTGTTATCTTATTCCAATGAAATAGGTTTGTTTTAACAAGATTAATTGAAGAAATACATTTGTTCTCAACCGTTCTGAATGCATGCCAATATGTCTGTCCGTCTCTATCGTTATCGATCTGTCTCTCTCTCTCTCTCTCTCTCTCTCTCTCTCTCTCTCTATCTATCTATCTATCTATCTATCTATCTATCTATCTATCTATCTATCTATCAGTGCAATAGCCACGTTTGCAGCTACCAGTATATGCATATGTATAAGATAGATCGATAGATAAGATAAATAGGAAGATAAACAGATAAGTAGACAAGCAGATAGACAGATAGATAGATGAACAGTTATATATATATATATATATATATATATATATATATAT
>NC_069002.1:1404804-1407846 GCF_001194135.2 Octopus bimaculoides | reverse complement strand
TATATATATATATATATATATATATATATATATATATATTCAAATACACACGCACATATATGTATGTATATATGTGTATATATATATATGTGTGTATGCTTGTATATTTATATATAGATGAAGATTGATTGACAAATGATAATTTTTTCGACATTTTCAGCCTCTTTCCCATCCTCTTAAGCACCATACATTCACAAATAAATTTAGAAGAATATTTTAAATCGTTTTAATCAAAGTCATGCCATTACACCTACTATTATCACCTCTGATAATACCTAAACTACACTTTTGCTCATACATAAATATGTTTGTATGTGTGTACGTGTGTATATGTGTATGTATGTATGTGTGTGTATGTATGTATGCATATGTGTATGTATGTATGTGTGTATGTATGTATGCTTAGGCATGGCTGTATGGTAAAAAGTTTGCATCTCGACCACTTGGCTCTGGGTTCAATCATCTTCTGTATGTGTGTGTGTTCGTACTTGCTCTCTAACAGCGTTTGATTGAAAGCAAGTGTTGGCTTGTTTACATCACCGCAGGATAGCGGTTCGGCAAAACTGATCGATATATATGTATATAAATATATGTATATATGTATTTATATACATATATATGTGTGTATATATATATATATATATATATATATATATATATATTAAATATATATATATATATATATATATACACGTATATATATGTATGTATATATTATATATATATGTATATGTATATATATATTAGATATATACATTATATATATATATAAAAGAATTTAATGACATTGGAAATTATCCCAATGGGGTGTTCTGCATTTAAGTAGTCATAGCTAAGTTCATTGCACCATATTTAATGTTGTGAGCTGAAAGTAATTTTCTCTCAGTTGAAATTACTCTAACCTAACAGTAAATGGAGATTAAGTCATTAGAGTTAACGAATATATGTCAGAAATTGATCAGGGGAGATAATTTATGAAATTTAAGTTGAACAATAATTAAATAGATATATAAAATTAAACTGAATGTTATTTTAATAGCCATCATAATGCTTGGGAATCCATGGTGGAAATTCCAGACATGTTTCGTTGTTATTAGAATTCATCAGCAAAGCCAATTCACTAGAGAGTACTTCATCCAGAGGGCTCACTCCGTTATTGTCTATAACTACCTTATCATTGAATTAACCCAGACAAAAACATGCATCTTCAAGTGAGTCTATTTTTTTAAACACAGTCTTTTTAAACACGTGTGTGTGTGTGTGTGTGTGTGTGTGTGTGTGTACCGTCATCATCAACATCACTTTCATCAACATCACTTTCATCAACATCACTTTCATCAACATCATATTTACAACCAAGTCGTAGTTATCGTCGCCGTCATCTTCATCAACATCATCAACATCATCATCCTAACTGTCGAGCATAGTGATAATTATTATTATTCTAGTCGTCGTCGACGTTCTCTTCCTCCTCCTCCTCCCCCTCCTCCTCATCATCATCATAATTTTCCTCAACACCACTACCACTACTACCCTCCCCCCATCATCATTACCGTCAGCATCTTCATGTCAGGGTCATCCTCATTCTTTCCTCACTCACATCTCCTCAGGCATTCTAGACATTTCTCCAGTTCGGAAAAGCGAGGTCTCCAAAGGTTTCCGAAGGACTGCCAAACGCTCATGTTAATAGCATTGCTGGTGGTGGCAGCGTCACTGCTGGTGTTAATGGCGGTGGCGACGGTGGTGGTGGTGGTGGTGGTGCTGCTGAATGCAATTGTCGAAGGTAAGGGAGTCGGAGAGGGTCGAGGGCGATCATGATGAAAGAGGTGTGTTTTCCCTTTTCCTTCTCCCTCATGAGACGAATCCCTTGGATGTTTCTAATAGAATCACATCAGTTGTTACCTCTCTGCTCTGTTATGATGGTGGCCTTCGTTCAGTTGGAGAGCAAGTCACGTGACTGAGCAGCAGACACGTGATTATCTTCTCTCACCATCGCACACTGATTTATGATATCGCATAAGTGCATACGCGTGCATGCGTTTGTGTCTTAGAGCATGTATATAATACATACATACATACATGTATACATATATTATATGTATGTATACACTTACATCCGTTTATATATATACACGTACATACATACATACACACATATATATACATATAAACATACATACATATGTATATATATGTATGATGAATGCATACGTATGTGTGAATGTGTGCGTGTGCGTATGTTTGTATATGTATACAAGTATGTGTTTGTCTGTGTGAATGTGTATGCTTGTGTATGCGTCAGTGTGCATACACGTATATGTAAGTGCGCACTTATTTTGGCATGTGTGTTGATTTGTGTGCATTTCTTACGTTCGCGTGGACGTACATCTGGCATACACGTAAATATGGTCGTATAAGAAATTGACGAGATGCGTGAGTATGTGCATATATATATATATATATATGTGTGTGTGTGTGTGTGTGTGTGTGTGCAGTGAGAGTGTATGTATTAGTGTGGCTGACCATTAAATACTCTCATGTGGTATATTCCAATATATTAAATCGCTCAAGTCCAATCTTGTTTCGAATCTCGTTGTATGATATTTCCATACATCTACAAAATTTCTGCTACTAGGCAAAGTCATGATTGTCACTGCGATTCAATTCCTGTAGCCTGAGTAGCGTGGTCGAACTTCCAGCTCATCATTATCCACCTTGATCTCTTTGCTACTACGGGGTTGTTTTTTAAGAGTAAAGTCACCAGACCGGAACTGCTCATACCAACGATGTGCAGTCATTCGCCAAGTCTTCACCAAACAGCTCATTGATGTTTCGAGCTGTCTGAGATGCATTGGTTCCACGATGGAACTCGTATTCATAAGCAACATGAATTCTTGATCTATCTATTCAACAAAAAAAAAAAAGTTCCTCATGGCGTTGCGCCGGCATGGCCGCAGTCTGATGACTGGAACAAGTAAAAGAAAAAGATAAACGATGTGTGTGTGTGTGTGTGTGTGTGTTTGTGTGTGTGTGTGTGTGTGT
>NC_069002.1:1404356-1404794 GCF_001194135.2 Octopus bimaculoides | reverse complement strand
GTGTGTGTGTGTGTGTGTGTGTGTGTGTGTGTGTGTGTGTATCTGCTTATGTATCTATCTGTACTTATATACATGTGTCCTATGTCTGCGTATGTATAGAAGTTGTACATATATATATGAACATAAATTATAATATATTATAATACATTATTTATTGGTGGTCTTGAGATACCCGCCATTCACTTCTCCTACCCCCACACAGACAGTATTATTATAGCTGCAATTAATATATAATTATTGATAGTTTCAGTAACAGAATGTCGTTCGTTTTGGTTAGAGATGTAATGAGGACAGGAGAGGAAACGTGTTGCTATTATTTCATTCTCTATCGTTCTGACTCTCTTTATACATACATACATACATACATACATATATATACAATACATACATACATACGCATATATATATATATATATATACATACGCATATATATATAT
>NC_069002.1:1401435-1403158 GCF_001194135.2 Octopus bimaculoides | reverse complement strand
TATATATATATATATATATATATATATATATATATATATATATATGCATGCCTGTATATGTATATATGCATATATGTATGTATGTTTATATATACGTATGTTTATGCATATAGTCATGTTAACAAACCACATATACATGTGTGTGAATATATGTGTGTGAATATATGTGTGTGTGCGTGTGCATATATATGTATATAGAGAGAAAGATATAGATAAATAGATAAACAGATAGATAGATACAGAATATATATCTATACATATCAATATTTATTTCGATATTTCGAACTTTGCGGATATATATATATATATATATATATATATATATATATATATATATATATATACATATATGATTAATATATATATACGTAAGTGAACGTATACATGCATATATGTAATGTATGTATGTATGTATGTATGTATGTACGTGTGTATGTATGTATGTATGCATGCATGAATGTACGTACGTACGTATGTATGTATGTATGTATGCATGTAAGTAGACACACACAAATACTTATGTAGGTAGTGCTTGCATGCCGAAAGTGTAGACAACAGTTGGAAACGAATGAAGAAAGAAACAAAGGAAAAAGAAAGAAAAGAAAATGAAAAGAAAGAGAAATAGAAATAAATAAAAAAAAAAGGATAGATATAATGAAAGAAAGCAGAGAGAAATAAAGCGAAATATGGCGGAGAGAAAATGGAGGAAATGTGTTAAATAGCGATTATGTTATGTTGGTTAAGAGTTGACGTAAGCCATTGTACTGTTGAGCAATAATATATATTGTATCTGAACGTAGAGTTGAAGCTATAGGCTTAAGTACACACACACACACACACGCACACACACGCGCAATCAGCATTATTTACACGACATGCGTATCTATCTATCTATCTATCCATCTATCTATCTATCTATCTATCTATCTATCTATCTATCTATCTATCTATCTTATTTTATTTTATCTCTCTCTCTGCTTATTTCTGTGTTCCTTTCTGTTGAAGAGCGTAGGTTCGAAACGTTAAAGACTTTCTCACTTCCCGTTAAACTAATACACCTGTCTGTTGTTTACACACCCGTCTTCGTAGTTTGTTTTGTTTTCTTTTTGTGGTCATCTTACATGCTAAAAAGGGCAGTGAAATTCCCTTACCATGAAAGAACATGCAACTTTGATTGTAAGCGAGCAGGACAGTTTGAAAGAATTAAAATATCAGTTAATTCTATACTTCGGAATTTCACCATTAATGATTAAATAAATCAATTAATTAATCAATCAATTGATGAATTAACCATCCGTGGATCAATATATGAGTATGTGCATATATATGTACATGTATGTACATACCTTCATCTACATGTACATATAGATACATATCTGGGTACATGACGTTGCAAAAAAAACATAGACAAAATGATAAACAAGGTACAAAAAACACGCAGGCCACATAGGGAACATATCCTTCATCAACTGCCACCATTAAAACACCGGCGTTTCGAAGAGTTATACACAAGCATAAACATTTTTATGTATTTTACGTGAAAAATATTCGTTTTTAGAAAAGCATTTTTCCTTCACTTCATACATATATGTACACGTGGCTGAATACACGAACGTGCGATCTCCTCATTCCCACACGCACATGTGCATATGTATGTATATATTTATATATGTACATATATGTATACAAATGTAAGTATCAATCGGTATATATATATATATAT
>NC_069002.1:1396356-1400894 GCF_001194135.2 Octopus bimaculoides | reverse complement strand
TATATATATATATATATATATATATATATATATATATATATATGTGTGTGTGTAGGCACACATACAAAAACACACACACTCACATATATATAGATAGATAGATAGATATACATCTTTTGTCTCATCCTTCAGAGTCCTCCTCGAATATTTGATGTAGTTTGAGGGTGATTTACCCACTATTTCAAGCTGGTCGAACAACTACATAGGATCTCATTCATTTCTTTATTGCAGTGTTTCTTTGTTTATTTATTTTGTTTCGCCCTAGGCCTACGCTTCCGAGTGGACTTACGATGGAACCGTTTCCTTCCGTGACGCCCCAGTCATGTCCTATCTTTCTAATATCTAAAATTACAATAAACCCAATGAATCTTATTTCATTTATGATATTAAAGTACGTTTCAAAGGAAGATAGGCTGTTATTTCTAGCAACTTATGTGACCCTTTTAAGGTCTTTCTCTTACAGTTGCTGTCTTATTTGCTGCAGTATACATCCGATAATTAGTTAGATAATGAAATGTTTCTGAACGAACGTACATCGTCAGTAAAAAAACAACCCATTTCTATTACGATGAAAGTAACGATCACCAAAAGTATAACCGTAGCTCATGGTGCAGCCTTGGTAAATTTCCGAAGGTGTTTATGGATTGTAAATGCCATAATCGTATATCAGTTGCTACCAGCCAAAAGTAGGGGCATCAAAAACGATGCTGAAGTGTGAGATAGGAACGTGTTAACACGTATAGCCCTTGCGGGAGATGTTGTTGAGTTAGTGATCAGGAAAGGCTCACAGCTAAATCCGTAAGTGGATTATCTTCAAGGTAAGCCATATCTCACTTTCAGTCTATCTTTAAATTCTTTCTTTCTTCATTCCTTTCTTGCCTTCTTCCTTTGTTCTTTGTTTCTTTTTTCTACCTCTTTCAAATCCTCTTTTATTTATCACTTTATTTCTCTTCCTCTTTGTCTTTCTTTCTTTCTTTTTTTCTTTCAAAGTGTGGGGAATTTGACTGTTACTTCTAACATATCGAAAAACCTCATATAAACCCCGTCCTTCTTCTTCCGTAGTTGTTTGGCCTTAAATCTATCCTGCCACCCCGACATATAATGGAGAGCCTTCCGGCCGTCATGATACGCCACCCATTTCACAAACTGCAATATATCTAGACTTACATTATCTACCGAGTGTCTTACATTATTTATGATATAAATGCATGCTTAATAAAAGGATTGGCTCTCGTTCTCGCTCACACCTCACACCTCCACTCCACCTATATTATTCTTTTAAACAACCAAATGGAATTATAAAGGCTTTTGTGTCGTGACACTTTTTCCTTTGTATTTCTTATTACAATTATTATTGGCAGAACAAAATGCTTAGCGGCACTTCGTGCGTCAGTACGTTCTCAGTTCAAATTCTGTCGAGGTCGACTTTGCCGTTCATCCTTTCGGGATCGATAAAATGAGTGCCAGTTATGCACTGAGGTCGATGTCATCGACTAGCCCCCTCCCTCAAAATTTCAGGCCTTATGCCTATAGTAGAAAATATTATTATTATTATCATTATTGTTATTATTATTATTATTATTAAGGTGGCAACTAGCAGAATTGTTAGGACACCGGGCAAAATTCTTGTCGGTATTTCGTCTGTCTTCACATTCTGAGTTCAAATTCCGCCGACTTCGCTTTTCATCCTTTTGGAGGTGGTGTCGATATAATCGATTAATACCCTCCCCCCAAAATTTCAGGCCTTATACCTCTAGCAGAAAAAAATTACTACTACTACTACTACTACAAGTATTATTGTATTTGTGCTTGTTGTTGTTGCCGTTGTTAAATGGTTTTCCTTCATTGTTTGGGTTAATTCTTATTATTCAAGTAAATCTGAAAAATAAATAAAGAGAATATCAACAAATAACACAGTTTCACTTTAAATGAATTTATTGTTATGATTTGCAATGTTTCTAGAAGGTTCTATCAAATATCTAGGGACAATTCCGTCGTCTAGTTGGATAGTTCATTTGTTTAAGTGCCAGACCATTAAAAAAAACACACAGAAAAGAAATAAAATGAAATAAAATTAAAAAATGAGGAACCACTATTTTGGATGAAATATAGCGAAAGGATATTGAGAAATTCTTCCGTTTTCCCCTTTCTTATACATCCATTCATTGTTCTAAGCCTGTTTATATTTACTGCTCTCACACACCGCTGTCTCTCAGTTTTCCCCCTTATGCGCCCTCTCTCTGTGTCTGTGTCTCTTATTCTCTCTATTTCTCCCCAACTCCTTCTCTCTCTACGTTTGTAGAAGGTGTGTGTTTTAGTCGTGAGATTCTATCTATCTATCTATCTATCTATCTATCTATCTATCTATCTATCTATCTATGTGTGTGCCACAATCTATACGTATACTCTCGTATATAATATACGCAATTGTAAGTCTAAGTATGATACAGTTTCGTAAACATGTTTGGAATGTTTTTGGTAATATAGAATGAAGTATACCTGGGTTCTCTGCACAAAGGAAAGAGATGAATTGGTTACTGCAAAATCCTTCTTATTTGTATTTTTGTTTCTTACGTAAGAGAAATTATTGCGTATCCTTAATGTATGTGCGTCGGGTATTAAAGTAAGGTAAATAAATAAACATTGGTAATACTGATTAATGCGCAACAGTGAATAAATGCACCTAATCATAGAATAGTAATCATAGCTGCGAAGGAAAATTTGATACACGTCGCAAATAAAACCAATATGCTGAAATCTGAGGCTGAAAAGAATTAGGAGGAAGATTGATGAAAAGTAGAATACAAGAGAATGGGAAATAAGCGAAATGATGTTGCAGATGATGACAACGACGACGACGACGATGGTGGTGGTGGTGGTGGTAGTGGTAGCGATTGTAGAGTTAGTCGCGACGACGATGGTGATGATGATGATGATGGCGACGACGACGACGATGATGGTGATTGTCGTGATGTTAGGTTAATGATGTTGACGATGAAGATAATTGGATGGGTATGGGATGAACAATAATAAATATATTAAAAAACAAAAGCAGAAGAACAAAACAATAGAAAAAAAGGAGAAATAACAGTCCCATCACTGCACCGAAGTGTTGTCTCTATTTATAGAAGCGTTATTGGTTTAGGTTAAAGGATGTCAGAAACACATGGCTGTCACAGATTCGGATGAGTTGGGTAAAGTCAGCCTCAGTTTGCACACTGCAAATTACTGTTTACTGAGAGATGAGGCATGTGACACAAGAACAACCACCACCACCACCACCACAGCAACTACAAAAACAACACCGCAAACTACAACTACCACCACCATCATCAACACTACTACTACTACTACTACTACTAGTACCATCATTGTTGTTGTCATTGCTATTGTGTTTGCTGTTTGCTCTGGCCTGTGTCGTTTGACACCCCCCCTGTTTGGCTGACATGCTCTTTCATGATTACATGACAAGGAAGATTCTTTTTACCTCAGTTTTACTGGGCTTTCCGCATATTTCGGAGTCTTTCACTGTACCGTAGGGGATACAACAAGGTTCGCCCTGAGACAATTTACTTGAATACACATGGCAAACATCCATGGTGTCTCACTAAGACCGTATCTTGAGCAAGTGGGGAGGGGGAGATGCGTTTAACAAAGATGGTAGTCGTGGATACGCTCACTGGCATTCTGAAAATCTTGAAAACCCAGTTGTAAAGCGGTGACAGGGGACAAACACGGACTTGCGCGCATATCTGACGGGCTTCTTTCAGTTTGCATCTACCAAAACCACTCACAAGGCTTTGGTCGGCCCGAGGCTACAATAGAACTTATTTGCTCAAGGTGCCATGCAGGGGGACTGAACCCAAAACCATGAAGTTGGGAAGCACGCTTCTTACCACGCAGTCACATACACACATACATATATGTATGTATGTGTATGTATGTGTTTTTGTATGTAGTGTTTTTTTCTGCTCTTCTGATCAGTTCAGTTTATGGCTTGGGTTAGATCCAAAACGTCGTATTAAATATTCTTGAAACACGTTGTCTCTCTTCATCATTCATCAGTTTGATTACCCAATACGAAATCTATAAGTGTCAACATTAATAAGAGCAACAAAACTACAGCAACAGCATATACAACATCAACAACAGCATCAAGAACATACACAACAATATGGTGTGCTATTTTTGGCACAAGGCCACAACATTTGAGGTAATGAATATACTGGATCAGATCGGTTAAGGGAACATCGACGTGTGGGACTTGTTCTAAGAATGACATCTTTGAATTGATCGTTTTGCTGTCTTGACAGGGTAAAAACGTATTGCCTAGTTAAGAATTTGCATTATCTAGTCCCTACATTTGAATGAAGGGTAAGAATGTTCTTTGCTGGAACGGCATTAAGCATGTGACTGATGGGACAGAGCTGACCTGGGGCGATACAACAGCAACAGCAAAAGATACAGTATAAGCTGTGCCTTTTGGTTTAGAAACCGTTATATATATATATATATATATATATATATATATATATATA
>NC_069002.1:1393252-1396332 GCF_001194135.2 Octopus bimaculoides | reverse complement strand
GTGAGAATTTACAAAAAAAGAACAAAAACAAAAGAGGAAGACGGGTGTGTAAACAACAAACAGGTGTGTTAGTTTAACGCTCGGGAAGTGAGAAAGTCTTTTACGTTTCGAGCCTACGCTCTTCGACAGAAAGGAACACAGAACAGGGAGAGAAAATAGAAAAAGGTTTAGTGGCTAGCGATCCATCATGGCGATCTATCATGGCGATCTATCTATCTATCTATCTATCTATCTATCTATCTATATAATATATATATATATATATAGCTATCTGTACATGTGTGTATTTGTGTATCTATGTGTGCGTGCGTCTTTGCGCTAATGTTTGTCCCCCACTGTTCGTTGACATCTAGCGCTGGGATTTGCTTATGCGCCCGTAACTGAGCGGTTCGGCAAAAAGATCGATAGAATAGGTACAAAGCTTATGAATAAGTACTGGGGCAGGTTTGCTGAACTAAACCTCTTCAAGGTCGTGCCCCAGCGAGGCCGCGATCCGAAGACCTGGACTTATGAAAGATAAAAGATTGCCGTTCCTCGAGATTGTTTCTCATAAAATCTTTCATCAAGGTAAAAAAATTAAAAAATGATATTGTGAAAACAAAAAATGGAAAATACAAAACAAAAAAAAAAGCTAAATTTATTTTGTTGTTTGTTGTCCGGCGATATTTAATATCAAGAAATTCATGGAATTTTACTGACACCACAAAAAAAATAAATAAATAAATAACGGGTTGTTTCTGTTATATTTTATTCCCAGAACTTTCCAAGCAAACATCGGACATCGGATGAGAACATCATGAGAGACCCAGAAAGGTCAGATATTTTATTATTAATTACTTAATACGCTTAATGTTCTTATATTCTACGATGCTCTGGACCATCCCTTGCTTCTTTACATGTTTATTATCATATTTTTTGTTGTTTCATTCTGTAATTGTTCTATTTCTCTTGTGATTAATCATTATTATAAGCTTTTTATTTTTTCATTTATCTTGTTTCACTCATGGAAATGCGGCCATGCTTGGACCCCACCTTGTTGGGTTTAGGCCGAACAACTCGACCCCAATACTTAGTTTTTCTACACTGTCTGCTATAGAAGAACTAAGGCACGATTTAATTTAATTTTTTTTGCAACTTTAGAAGAAATATTCAAAATTCTTGTTGATGTTGTATGAGAATTTATCCCTAAAATCCGGCGAAATTTACTTAAATTTTACGGTGCTTTCCGCGATTGTTATAATTTTGAGAAAAAAGTCTCATGGTAACAACCAATGTCTGTTTGATTTTGAAAATTCAAAACATACGCGTAGTTAAATATCAATTTCCAAAATGTTACAAAAAAAATAATGAATTCATATCTAAGACGCTTTACCCCAATTTTACATCATAAGATAATTTTCACCAAACCTTAGTTAACATTTTTGATGCGGATTATATCAACGGTGCGTGGCCTAGTAGTCTAGGTGATGTATTCCCGAGATCGTGGGTTCAATTCCCGAAGCGAGATGCGCTTTGTGTTCTTGAGCAAAACACTTCATTTCACGTTGCTCTGCGATCATTTCGACAGCTGACGTGTGGTGTCAGACTTGTGCACCTGTGCAGACGATGTCGACATTGATGGAGTGAGAGCTAATGCACAACACATGCATTTGGTCACTGCAAACAAGTCGTACTTTTGTGAAGGTCGTTCAGCAGAAACTGGACACTACTCTTACGTCGTCTTCGACGGGAGAGGTCATTACTTTTTAATAACGTGAAAGGATGAAAGGTAAAGTCGACCTCGGCGGAATTTGAACTCAGAATGTAACGGCAGACGAATTACTGCTAAGCATTTCGGCCCGGCGTGCTAACGTTTCTGCCAGCTCGCCGCCTTGCCCGAATATCAATAATGATAACGATGACAACAACAACAACAACAACATCATTAGATATAATGATGATGATAATAATACGCCTCGATTATAACGCTCCCACGACGCTACACCGTAACACGTTTGTGAAAACGCGATTACTTAACCACCTATCCCGTTTTAATATCTTAAGAGGCGGTAAAGGTTTACGGTCACGAATGATATATTTATATATATAAGCATACGTGACGACATTTCGATCCTTCATGCAAATGTACAGCCTCTAAATTATTAACATAATGATCAAATGGATAATCACTGTGATTATATTAATTGGTCAGCATGTGTTTTTGTGTATTTATGCGTGCAAATGCATACATACATGCATGCATATATACATGCATACATACACATGCATATATGTATAGTGTATATATATATATATATATATATATATATATCCATGCATAAATATACATACCACTAAGCATCTTGCCCGGCGTGCTAACGTTTCTTATTTCTTTACTGCCCACAAGGGGCTACACACAGAGGGGACAGACAAGGACAGAAAAACGGATTAAGTCGATTATATCGACCCCAGTGCGTAACTGGTACCTATTTAATCGACTCCGAAAGGATGAAAGGCAAAGTCGACCTCAGCAGAATTCCAACTTAGAACATAATGCCGCTAAGCATTTTACCCGGCGAACTAACAATTCTACTAGTTCGCCGCCTTAAAGTGAATTATTTGATCCCGGCGTGATTCGAACACGCAACCCTCTCATCTGGAAACAAAATGAATAATAATAATAATAACGTAATATAAACAAAATGCCAAAAGCTTCAGTGCGTGACTTTCGGGCCACACTGCTTTATAACTAACGATGTAAAGTTGTGTCTATTTTAATTTGCCCTGAATTTGCTTTGTATTTCATTTCGAGTAATAATGCTTCGTATAAGAGTTTCTGAAGCCCTCTACTGGGAGTACACTGGATAAAGATAATCTATATGAAGCTGCAAACATTAACGGAGTCAGTCGTACATCTGTGTGCGACACACAATGTACTATATACGATAAACTTCATGGTTGAGGGTCCGATAGAACCATAAGGTGTTACTCAGGCACTCAACTACGAGTCCACTGCGTCCTAGAGCTGAAACAACTGTAAGCTAGTGACGTTCATAAGATAATCGTGTATCCCGTTGTCATCTCTTTTTCTCATATATATA
>NC_069002.1:1391229-1391780 GCF_001194135.2 Octopus bimaculoides | reverse complement strand
GGGAGAGAGAGAGAGAGAGAGACAGACAGAGACAGAGTTTTGTATATGTGTGTATAAGTGTAAGTATGTGTTTGTGGGGCAGAAAGTATGTATGTATGCATCTGATGGTGAGAAGAGTGCGTATGGAGGGGATAGAGAGTGGAGGGTCTGAATCGATGTACAGGTATGTGTGTGTGTGTGTGTGTATGCTTAAATGAACGCTAGTGTGTGAGTGTTTGTGAACGGGAAGGGTCTCTGTGTATATGTGTGTGTACACATGTACGTCACTGGGTAGAAGGCTCTGTGCGTGTGCATTTATGTGTGTGTGTGTGTGGCACTGTCGGAAAGAAGGACTTTGTATGTGTGTATACATGTGCACATATATGTATGATTGTGTATAAAACGGAGGGGGGTGCGTGTGCGTGTACATGTGTGTATCTGTGTATCTGTAGATGTTTGTATGTATGTAAGTATATGTGTGTGTGCGTATATACATATATATATATATATATATATATATATATACACACAAACATATATGTATACATATACATGTATATGTAATATATATA
>NC_069002.1:1388709-1391168 GCF_001194135.2 Octopus bimaculoides | reverse complement strand
ATATATATATATATATATATATATATATATACACACAAACATATATGTATACATATACATGTATATGTAATATATATATATATATATATATATATATATATACGCATGAATGTGTATATATACGTGTGTTTGTGGTGCGTGTGCAATTATGTATGTGTATATATGTATGTAAGCCGGTGAAACAGTGTCAGATATTGAAGAGCCAAGAGGGAGAATATTTTATTGTCAATAATTCATATAAAAGTAAATAATATAAACAAATAAATGAAACGGAAGGGAAGCAAGGAAGGCTAGAAATAGCAACCAAATACTTCTCAAATTACTCACTACAGTAATAATACAGGATTGAGTAAATTTTATAATGCAGTGCAAGAAATATCTCAAACTGCTGAGATGGTCATTGTTGGAGTGACTTTGATTATAAGTTTCGTCGATCAGGGCCAATATGGGAACTTCTTCGTTGTCATTCGAGTCGCTGGAAAAAACAACCAAAAATATACTTTAAAAAAAAATGACTGTCCTAAAATATTAGTCCGAATCTTGTGAAATGTTTAATTTAACGTAATTTTTTTGCCACGCTTTATACTATGCTGACGATTTCATAAAAAGATGAAATGAAGCTATACATGGCTACCAACGACTGGAAATTTGAAGATCTTAATGATGTGTAGGAAAAAGAAATATAATACCTAAAGCTCCACGAGGCTCCGGCAGGGGATGGTGGCGAACCCTGCTGTATTCTTCCACCACAACTTTCTCTCACTCTTACTTCCTGTTTCTGTTGTACCCTCGCCAAAAGCACCACTTCAACCACCGCTCGCCTACTACTACCAGTACCACCACACGCCTACTACCACCACTACCGCCGCCACCACCACCACCAGCAACAACAACAACCGTAGCAACAACAATAACAGCAACAACAAACGATTGTCCACGAAAGAGAAGCAAGCTGTCTCCAAACCATGGCGCTCTGGTAGCTACTTGCAACCGGAACCGAAACATTTTAACGGTCACGTGTCTTTGTTCATGCTATAAAAGGCAATTATAAGTCTGTCACAGTGTTAGCGAGCACGCATGCGTATGTCGTCGCGTGGCAGGGTCACGTGCCTCTGTATAATGTCTACACACACCAACGAATAAACGTGCATAAAGCTTGTGTAACTCACACCGTTTATAATGCATTTGATGTGCCCTTCTACACACTTTCAATGCATTCTGCATCTTAAGGATATACGAATATATATATCCATGAATGCGCTTGTGTACGTACGTATGTATGAATGTGTGTATGTGTACGTGCATCAGTGGGTCCCTTCTTCTTCTTCTTCTTCTTCTTCTTCTTCTTCTCCTCCTCCCCTTATCTCTTTCTCTCTCTCTCTCTCCATATATATATATATATATATATATATATATGTATGTATGCGTGTAGATATGTAAACAAAAAACTTTTATCTGCATATGTACATGCGTTTCAACGTATGTGCGTGTGTGTGTGTGTGTATATACACATATTTATGCTTACATATATATAAATGTGCACATATGAATATAGATAGACATGTCACTATACAAATATATGCATGCACTCAGAGTTGTAAACATACAAGCACATAAACGTATACTTGCATATAAGCGTGTATGATACATATAAATATGTCATATACGGCATCAGATTTCTGTAAAAATTGCCATACGCAAGTATAAATCACATCCAGTGACATAAATAAATAAACACACATACATACACATACACATGCATACACACACGCATGCACATGCATGCATTTGCAACATGCGTAGCCTCACATCACAGCGATAGTAAGGGTCTCGAATTTCATGGATGTCTTCAGCTACGCCATTAGCATTATGTACACACGCACAAACCACGCACACGCAAATACACATGGACACACACGGACAACCCCACACATAGCTTACAATTAACACAACGCCATCACCAATAACCACAACAACAGCAACAACAATAACCACAATAAATTCGCCAACGTAAACAATAAAGACAGGAACATCAAGATGTCGAAGAATTGTGCCAACTTCTGTTCCATCTTGTCCAAGAATCAAATGATATACACCGGATGATCTACAGACTCGGCTTGTCCCACGACAACTGATCACTGTATCCACTGCGCTGCACACGTGCAACCATTTGTTATTATTATTATTATTATTATTATTATTAATCTTTCTCGCCTTTTTTATTCTTTTTCATTTTTTTTATACAAATAATGTTAAAGGTACATGTATGTATGTATGTATGGTGTGTAGTATGTGGTAGATATTTACGTATTTATACGTAAATATCTACCTGTCACTCTCTCTATCTATCTCTCGTTATATATATATATATATATATATATATATAATATATATGCATATATATATATGAATGCATATATATATATATATATATATATATATATATATATATATATATA
>NC_069002.1:1383984-1386433 GCF_001194135.2 Octopus bimaculoides | reverse complement strand
CACAATTTTACTGAAAGAAGACAAACGACACAAACTCGAAAGTGGAGATAAAAATCTTCACGAGCTGTTCGAAGGAATCGCAACAGAACCGGACCAAAGACCCAACCAGTGCGTGTATGTTTGTGACTGAGTGAGTGTGGATGTGTTTGTATGTATGTGTGTGTTATAAGGCATACACACATACGCATATATATATATATATATATATATATAACACGTATTTTGTATGAGTCATGAGGGGCCGAGAAAAGAATGATAAATATTTCAAGTTACGTTTTTTTTTATCATTCTCTTTAATTATTTGTATGTTCTTTAATCTCTCTTTTGTGGTTTTCATTTTCAAAACCGACTACGGTTCTGAGTCAACAAAACGGGTGACCACTGGACATAAGAACCCCACCAAATACGCCGGTCCCATCTTGGGTCACACAGTGGCGAGAGTACACCGCCGTTATATCAATATGTAACCTGTGCAACACTTTATATCATTACCAACTCAACGCAACACAGAAAGGAATAACATACACAAACACTCACACACACACACACACACACACACACATCCTATTCTTCAGTCACACATAAACACTCGTTCCAAATGTGAACCCCACTAAAAGGAGAAAGACGCATGCGCACGTACACATCCTATCCTTCGGCCATATTGACACCTAATTCCTTAAAAACGAAATGACGCGCATACACACACTTCGTAAAGAGGAATAACACTCACAAACACACACATAGATACACACACACACACAACTTATTATCCACTCAGATAGACACATATCTGCCTTTCTAAAAGTGGCCCTCACTCAAAATGTATAGCATAGACACACACACACACGCACCCACACGCACACACATGCACACACACTCAGAGGCACACACACACACACACACACACACACATACACACACACACACACACACACATGAGTAATTACAGTCATCATTTAAACCAACTTGAAATCATCTCCCAAAGTGGAGATTCACTCCGGCAGGTTTGGGAAGTCATTTATTCTTCTAAACTTGACACTATTTTCATACTTTTGCTTTTTATCTATTGTTATTGTTGTTATTATTATTATTATTATTATTATTATTATTATTCGAGTAAGGCTTGTCATTCTTTGCTGTAATGTACGAAATATATGATATATTTTTGTTTTCTTCGTGTGATACCATTTCACCTACCAACCTATCCCTACAACAAGCACCCCCCATCACCACCACCGCCGCCGCCGCCGACGTCTCTTTTTATCAGTTTCTAATTTATCACATGATTTAATTTCCTAACTATAAATCATCTTTTATTGTGATGTACGCGTCAGACTTTCTAAAATCCTTAAAAACGTTTTCGTAGATACTCAAACATACGTCAACGATAACGAATAATAATAATAATAATAATAATAATAATAATTGCAACAATAACAACAACAACAACAACAACAACAGCGCTCTCTGTTTTGGGTTGTAGGTCTACTAATGACAGAGTTATCAAACCATAGAACTTATTTTCAACCGCTCATAATTAGGACGAGGGTCTTTTATTTCAGCTTTCTTCACTCTAGTTGTTTGTTTGTTTGTTATTGCTACTGCTGTTCTTGTTTAGCCGTCGCTGAACTCTGATCAGGCAGAGCTTTGACAAATGAAATTCCGCAAACATTTGCAAGTGAGTCCTTCAGAAAGGAAAGGATATACTTGATGCCCTCTTACTTCTCTAATATGGCGGCCAAATGTATCCTTTCCTTTTACAAGACGTACCTCTGTCCAGTAAGTGGATGGGTTGTAAGAAGTTTGCTTCTCAACAACGTGGTTCCAAGTTCAGTCCCACGCAGTGGCAACTTGGGCAAGTATCTTTTACAATAACCTCGGGCCGACCAAAGCCTTGTGAGGGGATTTGGTAGACGGAAACTGGAAGAAACTGGTCGTATGTGCCTTTGCCTCTGTGTTTATTGCCCACCACCGCTTAACAACAGGTGATGGTGTGTTTACGTCCCAGTAACGTAGCGGTTCAGCAAAAGAGCGTGATAGAGTAAGTACCAAGGTTGAAGGTGGTGCCCCAGTATGGCCGCAGTGTAAAGACTGAAACAATTAAAAGATAAGTAAGACTCCACATAGATTTGAAACTGTAACCCGCAGATACGAAAAGCATTGGACAGAATGATGTGGACAATGGATGGACATTAACAAAGATATCTTTTATTTATGGATATGCATTCGCTATAATTGTGCCATATGTCAGGCCCGAAATATGGCAATAAAATCGTTGAACCCTATTAACGGAAATATTATATCTGTTAAATCCCACCTACATTTTAGCTCTTTCGCCCCTTCCATACATACATACTTTTCCATCTGAACATTTACGTACACACACATACAAACAAATGATCACTCCGCTGTATGTATACATACATACATACATACATACATACATACA
>NC_069002.1:1382556-1383566 GCF_001194135.2 Octopus bimaculoides | reverse complement strand
ATATGTGTGTGTGTGTGTGTGTGTATGTATGTATGTATGCATGTATGTGTATACATTCTTACACACGTATATGCTCTCACACATGCACATACGCACAAAACGCAGACCCAGAAACAATCGAAAACACATATTAATATAATATAATCGCCACCGACATAGACAACAACGCTAACTCCAATGGCGCGCTATCAGGGTTCGGGCTTGATATGGCTGCCTTATATGAAAAGGTTAATCTGGAAGAAGAGAAAGAAAAAATAATAACAATGAAACAAAAAACGAAATAAATACAGATTAAAAAAAAGACAGAAAGAAATTACCTCCTCCTTCTCCTCGCCAACGTCTCAGTTGTGTCCCAGCTACCAAGCTACCAGTTTACCGCCACCAACTGCAAGAGCCATCGGCGCCTCCGTCTGTTTCTCTCTATATATGACTAAATGTTTCGCCACTGCGTGCGCGAACCCCCCACGACTAAGACTGCAATAAACTATAAAGGGATCCATTTGTAGATCGCCTATCTGTTTCCTCCAATGGTTTGATGCCATCTCTAAATACATCGGCCTAATCGCTAATTGTTCAAGCCTTAAACGTATCATTCACTCTCTCTGTATATGTGACAACTGTTTCCGCACCGAAACAAGAAAGAAAACAAAACAATAAGCAAACAAAACAGAAAAACACAAAGGGAAAGAAAGAAAGAAAAACAAAACAAAATCGTGCATGGATAGAGAATGCGCATTCGTTTCGTGTGCATTCATGCGAAACAGCAACATCCATGCTTCTCCATAAACACGTGAATGTATAATTGTGTTTAAATATGGAGAGCTTAACCAATGTGTGTGTGTGGGTGTGCGCAAGCGTGGTTGTGTCTCTGTGTGTTAATGCATCTATGTACATATATACACCTATGTATGCGCTTATGTACATATATAGATATGCATATATAAATATATATGCATATATACATATATGTATATATATATAATTATATATATATATATATATATATATAT
>NC_069002.1:1377381-1379881 GCF_001194135.2 Octopus bimaculoides | reverse complement strand
TGACAATAACAACAAGAAGAAGAAACGAAGCAAAACGACATGGTTATGCTTAACTGTCGCTCTGCCGCCCTTCCCTGGGTCTTTCTTCCCCAAACCAAACTTTGTCACTCTTAATATCTACAACAGAATCCCCCCAAGCCCACCACCACTGCCACCGCCACGGTCTCCATTAATCGTGGGGCTGATGCTGTTTGTTGATATTTCACGAGGCCTTCGACCTCGCCTCCACGTCACCACCACCATCACCACCACCACCACCGTTGCAAATATCACTTCAGTCACAACAACCAACCAACCACACCACCCCACCAACTCCACCACCACCATCACTACCATTAACACCGTCACCACTACCACTACCACCACTACCACCACCACCACGACAAAGATAAGGGCTAACACCACTTCTACCACCACCTTTACTATAACCACCACCACCTCATCAACGCCGCCACACGGACAAGATACCATCACTACCTCCACTCCAAGAACAACTCCTCTACTACTACCACCACCACCACTACCACCGTTACCACTAACGCCACCACAACGAGGATAACGGCTACCACCACCACCACCACCACCACCACCACCAGTAACAACTATAAAAATTACAGCATTCATCACGACTAATGACACACCACCACTCTCACCACCCCGACAACCATCAGTAACAGCAACAACAATAACAACAACACTAATATTATTACTTGAAACACATTATCAACTTCACACCAAAAACCATTGCCGCCATCTTGTCTATTTATTTATCTATTTATCACATGACTCCCTGCCCTCGCATCATACATTCACCATTACCACAACAACAGCAACAACAACACATCGTCGCCACCACCACCACCACCTCCACTACGCCTTTATGTACACCTCAGCCTTCACCTCCACCTAAAACATAATCCTTTTTCTCACTAATAAAGCTATTATCTTCAACGACGGCTGACACACCGGTGACACTTATTAACATCTCTCCTTAACACTTACACCTCTCCTCCTCTTCCTCCTCCTCCTCTTCTTTTCCTCTTCCTCTTTTTCCTCTTCCTCTTCCTTATTCTCCTTCTCCTCAGACCGTGACGACAACGACGACGACGACGACGATAGCAGAGGCCGCAGTTGTTGCTACGGCTGTAGTTTACCAACAAGTTTAACATTGAAGTATTTAACCAGGCCATAACCGGTTCAAATATTCTACTTGTTTTACGTACAAAGTGGCCAGATCTGGCCCCTCACACCGTCCCTACAATATCCTCCTAAAAATTAACAAGTTACTCATCGAAATCTCAAAGCCACAAGATAAGGCAAGATTAATTAAAGACATGTAAATAAATGAGCATTACATTGGACGGAATAATGAGAACAGTAAAGGGTTATTCTTGACATTGTAAAAGCGGCGTGGCCTTGTGGTTACGTTGTTCGGCTCTTGATCATGAGATCGAGAGCTCGATTCCTTGAACGGGTGGTGCGTTGTAACCATATGCAACATACACCATTTTACGTTGCTACTTGTCTATTAAACTGTATACCAGACGGATACAGGTGCTGCCCATTCTCCCTCCAGCTGTTTCATCTTGAATGTTCCATTCGGTCAAGGGTTAAGGGACCTACTATGTGTTCGTGTCTTCTCATGGCCTCATAGGCACCCGAAACGGTAAGCAACATTCCAGCCGTGACACTCTAGCCATGTTAATTGTATTGAAGGCAGTCTTTAATAACGGGATACTTATATTCGTAATAGTGTCGATCATAGCTTCTTCTTCTTCTTTTTCTTCTTCTTCTTCTTCACCTCGTTCTTGTTCTTTTGCTCGATGTTGTTGTTGTTGTTCTTCTTTCTCCGCCTTCTTCTCCTTTTCTTCTTTTTAACCTCCTCCTCCTCCTTCTTCTTCTTCTTCTTCTTCTTCTTCTTCTTCTTCTTCTTCTTCTTCTTCTTCTTCTTCTTCTTCTTCTTCCAGTATGAGGTGGGGGCTGTGTGTGATTGTGAAGGTATCGGTCTTGGAGTTTTTATTGTTGTAGTTGTTGTTGTCGTTGTTGTCGACGACGGTGTCGGTGTTGGTGGCGTCGGTAGTGTTGGTGGCGGGGCGGTACGGGACGGAACGGGAAAAATATTGGACGATAAAGGAAATTGCCTTCTTGACAGAAATCGAAGTCGACTGGAAGAGATCAAGTCAACAAGAATCAAGCAATGGTCAGCCAAGCATGAAGAATCGCCAGTAACGCTGAAAGTTGATATGATAGCGTTCTCTGGAGACTCTAGCATGGCCATTCCTGTTTGTTGTTGCAGCTTTTCTGACAAAACAACACAAAAACATCGGTGGACACCTTGACAAGAAAGACTGGACATATTGGGGGAAAATACACACACATACATACGCATGCGCACGCACACACGTACATACACACACACACACGTACTTGTGAATATAGTTAAATATATATATATATATATATATATATATATATATATATATATATATATATATATATA
>NC_069002.1:1376049-1377149 GCF_001194135.2 Octopus bimaculoides | reverse complement strand
TGTGTGTGTGTGTGTGTGTGTGTGTGTGTGTGTGTGTGTGTGTGTGTGTGTGTGTGTGTGTATGTTTGTATTGCATAGACTCACTCACACGAACAGTCACACACGCTCTGTCTCCAACTCTGAAACATATATGCACATAGATACACAAATATTTTCACACGCTTACATTTACACATATACATACGCATTCACAGCCGTCACATACACATTCTCTCTCTCGTTTTTCTTTTTTCTTTCTCTCTGTCTCTCTGTCTCTTTCTCTCTCTCTCTCTCTCTCACTCTCTCTCTCTCTCTCTCTCTCTCTCTCCCTCTCTCTCTCCCTCCTTACGTCTTTCTCGTTGACGGTGCAGTTTCGATGTAATGGAGATCGAGAAACTATGAACTGGGAAGGAGGGAAAATACACGGGAAGAAAGAAAACAAAAAAGAAAGACAGAAAAAAAGAACGGAGAGGAAGTTTCGGAGAGGAAGGGGAAGTGAGAACTCGGAGAAGGTGAAGAAAGTATGAGAGAGATTTTCAGAAGGAAGGAGTGATTAACGATATATATATATATATATGTGTGTGTGTGTGTGTGTGTGTGTGTGTCTGTGGGTGTGGGTGTGTGTGTGTATGTATATATATGAAGAGAGAGAGAGAGAGGGAGAAAGATGAATATATATATCTTGAGGACTGGTGCTGGTTTTTTACACGACAAGAATTAGCGGTATGTCAAAAGTGATCGATAGAATAGTACCAGACTTCAAAAAATAATGTTGGGGTCCATTTGTTTCGACTGAAATTCTTGACGGCGGTGCCTCAACATGGATGCAGTCCAATGATTGAAAAAAAGAACAAGTAAAAGACTATCAGATGTTGTTACACATCACTGGTGACAATGCGCTTTGCATCGTTTTAGCCTTCGAAAGACAGCACCCCAATGGCTAGGCAAGCAAGCTAACATCTCTCTCCGCTGACCGACAGGAGGACTGGAGAAACGTGAAATGAAATATTTTGCTCAAGAACACAACGCGCCGCTTGTTCTAGGAAATGAACCCACGTTCTATCAATCAATCTAGCTAGCCATCTGTATATATATATATATATATATATATATATATATAT
>NC_069002.1:1373292-1375579 GCF_001194135.2 Octopus bimaculoides | reverse complement strand
GTTGGTGAGAATTGTTGGTGGCGTTTGTTAAATGAGAAAGCGAAAGTAGAGATTAGTGACGGATATAGTAAAGGATTAATAAAGATGAGGTGGGGGGGGGATACTTAGAGAGAATTGAAAGAAGCGGGGGAGGGGAGAGAGGAAAGGAGATAAGGTGTGGGGTGGGGGAGATGAAAAGAGAGAGATAAGAAGAATGAAAATTTTGAGATTAGAAAGATTTAGCAAAGAGCCAACCGGACAAAATGGTGGATGGTGGGATGGAATTTTAAGAGTATGAGAGAGAGAGAGAGAGAGAGAGAGAGAGAGAAAGTAGAGAGAGTTGGAGTGTAAGTGAGTGTAGGGAAATAGAGGAGAGCAAAGAAATGCTGGAGATGGGGTGAACTATTGATGGTGGGAGCGGGATAAAAGGGGGAAGCGGGGAGAGGAGAGTAAATGATAAGGAAAGAGAAAAGAGAAGAAGAGAGAACAAAACAGTAGAAAGAGAGAAAAGATAGTGAAGACAAAGAAAAGAGCGAAGTATAGACACGCACATACATACATACATATATGTTTGTGTGTATGTATACAGAGGAAGGAAGAAAGAGAAAGAAAGAAAGAAACAGGGAGATGAAGATGACAACGAAGAGAAGAAAAAGAAAAAAATAGCGAGTAAAGAAGAAGGAAGATGATGATGAGGAGGAAAATGTGAAGAAATTGGAAGAGAGAGCAAAAGAAAGGAAGATAAAGACAAATGCAGGAAACAAAGGAAAATGGAGGAAAAATAACAAAATGCGTGGTAATGGAAGGGGTGAGAGGGAGGGGAGAGAGAGGAGTAGAGAGGAGGGGGGAGGGGGAAGGTACAATTAAATACCAATGATGTCCGAAAGCAAAGAAAAGATGGCGGTTGCGATGTTTTGGTTTTGTAAACAACGGACAGATTGACAGATTTGAAAGGGGAACAGGGTTGAGCAGGGGGAGGGGGGGGGGCAGGACGGCTGGCTAAGAGGAAGAGAGGGAGGTGAAAGAGAAGGAGGCAGAGGCAGAGGAGGAGATAGAAGAAGAGGCGAGGTGTGTTGAATGGGAGAAGGCATAGAAACTCTTCACTAATCGACAGTGTTAGAATCTTTATCTCTCTGATTGGATTCTGAGATTCAACACACCGTTACAAATGGACAACGTACTAGGACAATATAGACACACACACATATACATACGTTGATATGCACATGCATATATACGCACAGTTGCCGTCATACATATGCACTCATTCACGTATACATCTAGTGTCACACACAATAATTCATGTGCAAAAGGAAACGTTAATGGACGCACATGTGATAAACGTTCATTGCTGTTACATGTGTACGCTCACATACACACACACACACACACACACATACATATATATATACACATGCACATGCACACACACACACACACACACACATATACACACACATATGCACATATGTACATAGATTTATGTTCATAAATATATATGCATGCAATATATGTGTCTAAACACACATGTATATATATATGTATATATCTAACATATATATCTATGGTGGTGGTGGTGTGGGTGTGTTATGCTCAAGTCATGTCCTCTCCAGGATTCTTGCAACAAAGTGAATTCTTCAGATGTTACCTCAATGTTCGTGAATGAATGAGGCATAGTGGTTTCGGGAGTTTGCATCCACGATCCAACTTACAAGTCGGAGCATTATACTGCTAATCGAAGTAGGCGAAGTCTTGCAGTCAATAAATAAATGTAGAGCCCACAAGTGCAATATTTTATCAAGGGTTCTATCATATTAAAAAGGTTACAGGAGATGGACTGTTGTTCATCATTTATTCAGTCTGCGGAGAAATGGTTAAAATTTGCTCTGTTTATAATTATACCATATCTTACATGTTTATTATATCATACCATGATACTATGTGGACTAAGATCCCCGTTGACAGGCCGCTGTTATTTATGGAGTGTTAAACACTTTCGGTATGCAAATTAGGGACTCCTTCATAGAGTAACTGCTGCATTTGTTGAGTATATAAACAGTTTAGCTACCTTTTTCTCTGGAGATTGTCAGAATGATGTTGAGGCTTCTGATGAGAACCCAATAAGGTTAAAAAATCGATTAAGGTTGTTCATCATTTTTTGTTCAGTCTGAGAAATGGCATGCATATGTTATATATTTCTAGGAAGTCTCGGTGCCACATGCAGAATGGCGGTTTGCGTAGCGATAGACAATCTATGCACATATATACGGGCATATGTGAATTGTGGATGCGCATGTCTGTATGTATG
>NC_069002.1:1368603-1369779 GCF_001194135.2 Octopus bimaculoides | reverse complement strand
TATATATATATATATATATGAATAAATATATATTCGTATATACATAATCATTTACATTTATTCTCGCGCACTCATTCATACGCAGCCAACGATATTATTACACATATATACATGTACAAGATGGAAAATGATGAAACTTCGTGTAGTGACGATTGTATCGATGTAAATTTTCTACCTTTTATTGTTATCAAGTACGTGATCAGTTGCACATTTCTACCTCGGCATCAACACGTATGACACACATGTTTCCTCATCTAAAATAACTTGGATGCATCGAACTTAACTGAGCGTCGATAAGAAAACAAAATAAGCAAAACAAACGGAAAAGCTAAATATCCGAAGTATGATCAACCATATATACCTTGTTCCATTACAGGGTACATGCAAAAACGTTTAGACAACTAAAATCTATAGATATACTCTCATACTTTAGAATATTGAAACCGAAACACAGTAAGTGAACCAAATTATCTGTTAATCAAATTATTTTACTGTTATATATTATTGTTAAAGAAGACAATAAACTTTAAGACAAGGCAAACATCTCAAAGTATATACATTATTATTATTGAGAAAAAAATTGGAAAAATAATTTGTATTGAAAAAAAAAATAATAACATATATGGCTTGAGATGTTTGTCTTGCCTTAACGTTTGTTGTCCTGTTTGAAAATTATATATCCGCTTTATCGGAAATCTGCAATGGCTCCATAACTACCGTCTCGGATATAACCTTGGAGCCCCAGTAATTCGTTACAGTACTTACCTAGCGTACCTAATCGTTTAGGTCACCTGTGAACTAAACCCCAATATTTTGTGTATACATATTCAATAAGAAGAAGAAGGAAAAGAAGAATTCAGAGAGAATCCGGTATTTGCATCAGGTAGGATTGATACACGTGTGGTTCCGGCCTATGGTCGGTAAGTATCAAATAGGATATTTCGGTTGTGTACACAGAGAAAACCAATCCTTTGAGTATTTAGCACCTAAGGGGTTGGTTCAAATAACGCGTTACATTGATTGTACGTTGTTGGCATACAAATCGTAAATCCCCTTTGTGTATTATAATCAAATGAATAATAACAGACGATAGATAATTGTCAGCTGGCAAATATCCATCGTATGTTATTCATTATATTTATATATATATATATATATATATATATATATATATAT
>NC_069002.1:1361917-1363725 GCF_001194135.2 Octopus bimaculoides | reverse complement strand
ATATAATGTTTCACTGCCGTTTCTTTCTGTTATTGTGTCTATCCCTCTGTTTGTCTCTCTTATTCACTCTGTCCCCTCCTCTCTCTCTCTCTCTCTCTCTCCCTCTCTCTCTCCTTCTCTCTCTCTCTCTCTCTCTCTCTCACTCTGTGGCTCTGTCTCGGAATCTTCTGACCCAATAAACAGTTCTCAGAGAACGACAATATCTCAGTGAAGAAGACGTTGACTTCGATGATCGTTTATTTACACGATCGATTGAAAAACGCTGGCTCCGGCTTGCTTAGTTCACGTGTCAATAAAATAAAGTAAAAAAAAAACGCATCTAGAATGTGCTATGGCGTCGATGATGGCGGTGAGGGTGTTGGTGGAGAAGCTGGTAATGGAGTTAGTGACAGTGGTAGCTGATGAAGATATGGGCGCTCGTTGAAGAAACGATAGTGATGTTGCAGGCGGAGTTCACTGGTGATGTTTGTGGCGCTGTCGAGAGTGACGTTGGTTCTCATGGATGACGAAGGTGGTGGGTGGTGGCAGTTGGAGAGTTTGTCGGTGTTCGCGGAGGAGATGATGGAGACGGCGTAATAATGGTGGTGTTGGTGCTGATGGTGAATCATGGTAATGCTGATGACGATGGCGGTGGAGTAGTTAGTTGGAGACGCTGTGCTCTTTCGCTGAGAAAGTGATGGTGGTGGTGGTGGTGGTGGTGGTGGGGACTTTCTGGTACTGGTGAAGGCTGATTACATGTTCTAGATAGAAATATTGGTAAATGGGAGGAAGCAGCCGAGATATTATTCCTTTTCTGACACTAATTTTTCAGCAGTTGTCTTCTTAATGCATCGCGTGCTCTATGGACAGATAATGTGTAAATAATAACAATAATAACGGCAACAACAACAAGAACAACAAAAAGTGGTAGTAGTAGGAAGAGGAGGAGGCGGAAGAAAAAGAAATAGAAGAGGAAGAAAGAGAACAAGATGAAGAGCAACAACAACAACGTCAATAATAGAGATTGCTCCTATTTTCCAGAGGGGCATTAGATGAGGGGAACATTACATTGGCAGTTTACAATTTGCTGGGCGGCATCTGTCATAAAGGATGAGTAGGAAGAAAGTGAGAAGGAAGTTCAAAGCGTGCAAAGTAAACGAAAGATGTGAACACATGAATGATGCAAGGCTAGAAACTAAGGCCAGAAACCCGTCTGATCTAGGATCACCCTGCCCACCAAACGCGCACGTCCTCCGCCAACTGCTGGTCACCGATCTACAGGTGCATGTTTAGAGTAGGACCGTTTCTCTTAATCACGTTTTCAAGTCATTTACCTTTTCACAAATTCCTTGGAAGAGTGAGAGAACTTTCCTCTTCCACTTCGCTTCTTTTTCCAAGTTGAACATAAAATATTGTTTCATTAAGGCTTCGAGCTGCCAGAATCGTTCACGAAAAACTTAGCAGCATTTCGTCCAACTTTAAAACGTTCTGAGTTCAAATTTCGCCGTGGTCGACTTTGCTTTCCATCCTCTCGAGCTCGATAAATTAAGTGCCAGTCTAGTACTAGGGTCGATGTAACCGACATACACCCTCCCCTCAAACTGCTGGCCACGTGCCAAGATCTGTAGGACATACAGGTTGCTACATACATATATATACATACATACATGCATACATACATATAATATATAGATATAGATATATATATATATATATATATATATATATGTATATATATATATATATATACATATATATATATGAATTTATCTATGCGCGTGTATATAAATGTATATATATGCATATATATATATATATATATACATATA
>NC_069002.1:1361352-1361814 GCF_001194135.2 Octopus bimaculoides | reverse complement strand
TATATATATATATATATACATACATATATATCTATCTATCTATCTATCTATCTATCTATCTATCTATACAGAAAGTAATTTCTTTTACATTAATCTTCATAATATCTAATTTACATCGATGTATATAAATTATACATTTTCTACTGTATATTCCTGTATTTTTCTGGCATTTACATACAAATACACAATACAAACACAAACACGCGCTGAACATCAATTCTCATATGCACACACATACACACGCACACAACCACACGTATACACTTACACATATCTATATCACTCCCAAGCATATATAACCGCACACACACACACACACACACACACACACACACACACACACATATATATATATATATATATATATATATATGTATGAGTGTTTGTGAGCTTATATGCACAAGCATACATACATTTGTTTATTATACACATATAGATACGTGCTTATGTATGTGACTGTAT
>NC_069002.1:1357571-1360230 GCF_001194135.2 Octopus bimaculoides | reverse complement strand
TATGTATGTATATATATATATATGTATGTATATATATATATATGTATATATATATATGTATATATATATATGTATATATATATATGTATATATATATATGTATATATATATATGTATATATATATATGTATATATATATATGTATGTATATATATATATGTATATATGTATATGTATATATATATATATATATAAGCACACTGACACTCACACACACAAACGCTCACTCACGCACATGAACATTCATAGACACGTTATCGTGGAAAGTCATTAAACCGTCAGAAAGAAATGGTTTTCGATGTTTCTTCGAAGTGGTAGAATCTTTGGCATGCCGGTAAAATGTTTAACGGCATTTCGTCTGTCTTTACTTTCTGAATTCAAATCGCACCAAGTTCGACTTTATCTTTCGTCCTTCACGATCGATAAAATAACAAGCAGCCGAGCACTAGGAGCAAAATAATCGACGTAACCCTTCCTTGAAGTTACCGGCCTCTTACAAAATTTCACCGATGTCTCTTCTGGGTTTTTATGTTCTAGGATCAAATCCCTCTTGGTTAATTTTGTCCGGTATCCCTCCCGGGTCGATAAAATAAAGGACCAGTTAAATCCTGCGGTCAATAGTATAGTATCGATTAAGCCAGTCCCGTCAAAATTGCTGGCCATATGCCTAAATCCAAAACAATTATTAGTATTTACATTCACTCATTTATTTCGCTATTCCCTTGCTGAAATCATCTTAACCAGCCAATATCTAAGATGTCCCAATGAGACCATTTTCAGACCGTTTATAATATGGAATTTCCGTTGAAATTAATTTGAAAAATATCGAACTTAATTCATGTTATAAAGAGTTCAGACCCAGTATCCATGAGTTGGTTCTTTTAATTCGTTTTGTGGATTCTCGAAATATCAATTTGAAGAATATTCAATAGAAATTCTGAAAGCGTTGGAAACGGTGGAGACGTAATGAATCATGTCTGCTTCTATTTATTTTGATTATTTATTTCTAAAATTATATTCTTGAAATGTTTGATATAGATTGTATTCTTTTACACATGCACACGTACACACAAACACTCCAGCACACACACACACACACGCACACATAAATACAGATACACACACACACACACACACACACACACACACACACACACACACACACACGTATATGCATACAGCTTGTATCGTAATATATTTGAAATGTCTAATTTTATATTCTATACAAACATATCGATCAATCTATTTCTCTCTATACGCGCGTGTGTGTTTGTGGGCGTGTATGCATGTATGTGACCGCTCGCCGCTAAAGCTTTTTTTATTCTCTCTGTTTTCTCGTGTCCCTTTCTGTTGAAGAGCGAAGGCTCGAAACGTAAAAGTCTTTCTCACCTTCCCGAGCGTTAAACTAATACACATGTTTGTTGTTTACATACCTGTCTTCGTCTTTTGTTTTTGCAAATTCCAGCTATATGTATAGACACAAGCACAAAGTTTATGAAGTTTATTAAGTATAAACTTCATAATGATAATTGTTTTCCTATATCAAACGAGCACAGAAAAATAATATTTCCAAAGAATATTTTTAAAGAATAACATCCACTAAAACTTCGCCAGTCTCTCGTTTAAACTCGCTGACAAGAAACCACATCTTCTACTTATTCAATACAGCATGTACCAGAACATGAAATACTGTGTCATAAAAGTAGAAGACGAAGATAGAAATATGGAGAAATCAAATTT
Organism: Octopus bimaculoides; assembly: GCF_001194135.2. Taxonomy (NCBI): domain Eukaryota; kingdom Metazoa; phylum Mollusca; class Cephalopoda; order Octopoda; family Octopodidae; genus Octopus; species Octopus bimaculoides. The sequence continues at coordinate 1,358,490 of NC_069002.1, read as the reverse complement.
GGGGCTACATCAATCCTATTACTGTTGCGGTCAAATATGTCGGCTTTGAATTACAACATTGAACTCTCACGAATATTACATCTGACCTAGCTTTACCGGAATTAGCGTTTCATTAAATGGAATATATAGGATGTATGTACGGACATTCATACATATATATATATATATATACAGATATATATGTATATATACACACAATATACATATGTGTGTGTGTGTGTGTGTGTGTGTGTGTGTGTGTGTGTGTGTATGCATGCACACGCATAAATACACCCTAGCGCAAATATAAAAATGGGGATACTGTGTAGCTGAGTGATTAAGAAGCTTTCTATAAAACCTTCACATCTAGGGTTCGATCTCACCGAGTGATATTTTGTGCTGTCATCATATTCTATACCTTTGGTTGACCCATACCACGCAGAAGAAACTGGGTCAGATTAAGTATTTCGTCTTTCTTTATGTTCTGAGTGCAAATTCCGCCGAGGTCAACTTTTCCTTTCATCATTACAGGGTCGATTAAATAAGTACCAGTTATGCACTGGGGTCGTTGTAATTGACTTAATCCCTTTGTCTGTCCTTGTTTGTTGCTTGTATGTTTAGTCCCTTGTGGGCAATAAAGAAATAAATATATATCTTTATAATGATTTCAAATTTTGGCACATGGTCAACGGTTTTAGGGAAGCGTGAAGTGAGTCCATTAGATTGTTGCCTGTGTTCAACTGGTACATATTTGGATTAGTCCCCAAAGAGGACAGGCATAGTCGACCACAGTGGCATTTGAACTCAGACCGTAAAGACGGACGAAATACTGCTAAACATTTTACCCGGTGTGTTAACGACTCCACTGGCAAAACACACACACACACGCACATACACACACACACACACACACACACACACACACACACACACACACACA
>NC_069002.1:1355689-1357212 GCF_001194135.2 Octopus bimaculoides | reverse complement strand
GTACATACACACACATGCATACATACGTAATGCATGCATTCATGCATACATATATACATACATAAATAGATATATGTAACTAAATATATTTATATAGTCATACACACATCGATGTTAACATCATCAGCAACAACGGCAACAGCATCAACATCTTTATCATCATCATAATCTTCTTCTTCTTCCTCTTCTTCCTTTTCGTCATCATCTTCATCAAGAGCAATGCTCATCATCGTCATGCATTCCCACAATCATCAAAACCTTGTACAATATTATTATTATTATTATTATTATTATTATTATTATTATTATTATTATTATTATTATTATTATTCAAATTAATGCTATTATTACGAATATTCCTTTTCCGTTTTGCTATTATCGTTCGTCGTTTGTTCCATCGCTGCTGCCACCGCCACCGCCACCATTTTGGTTAGGGTGGCCAGAAGACGAAGAAAATTTGCTTTGCTTAATGGAAAACCAAATTCAATAGAAAGGAAATCTTCTTAAGGAAATACCATTTACTCCTCTCCTTGTGCTGGGGTGACGAAACAAGCGTGTAGCTCCACCGATTATTTTGACATTAGCCTTAGCAAAGTTGCTCTCACATCCTGATGTCATTGAACCTGAAAATTGTTGTGAAAATTAGTTAGGTTTATCAGAAGAAAGACACAAATACGCACAGCAGAGTGATGCACACGCGCAGGATCATAGACACACACGCACACCCGACTACTCACACGCACACCCGACTACTCACACGCACATTCACACACACACACACACTCAAGTACCACATATATATATTTATCAGTAACGAATAGGTTTAGTAACACACACACACATTATACAGACATGCGTGCATATATATACGCATGTGTATATATAACGAGTGTTGGAGAGAGTGAGTGTGTATATCTGCGTATGCGTGGGCGTGTACCTTTGAATTTATGTATATATCGTCAAATATTTACATGTATGTTTGATATATACATATATGTGTGTGTGTGTGTACATACACATGCACAGATACTCCAATTTGAGAAATATACATGCATATACATAAACACATATAGAAACACCACACATATGCATATGTATATATGTGCGTATATATACACTCGTGCATACACAAACAGACACGTGCACGCGCACGCACAACAAACACTCACACAGAAATATGCGCGCGCGTAATATATAAATATACATACAGAGATAGGCTTAATTTTAAAGCCTTTATCTTGCATAGATGAAGCAAAACTTATTGGATTTCGAATGTCCTCACGGAGAGGAAAGATAGAGCGAGGTTGTAATTTCTTCTTCTTCTTCTTCCCTCCTCCACATTGGCTACTAATACGATGACTGACCCCCCACCGTTATAATCAAACCACAAAACCACGGTGGACATCGGACGGAAATAGCATAATAAGGAAACAGCAGCAACTAGATTGCAAAAAGAAAGACAGAAAGAAACAAAGAAAGAGAGAAAGAGAGAAAGAAAGAAAGAAAGAAAGAAAGAAAGAGAA
>NC_069002.1:1354435-1355595 GCF_001194135.2 Octopus bimaculoides | reverse complement strand
CAAAGAAAGAGAGAAAGAGAGAAAGAAAGAAAGAAAGAAAGAAAGAAAGAGAAAAAAGAAATGAAGGAAGGACAAGAGAAAGAGAAAGAATCTCACATAGTGAGACACACAGACAGGCATGCATTATTGGAGAAGGAAATAGATAAAGAGAGGGTGGAATTAATGTGGGGGTATGAGGCAGAGGAGAATTAACCGTTGCTTGTTGTTGTGGTGGCGCCGGCAGTGGTGGTGGTGGTGACGGTAGTGGCTCTGATGCTGATGATGGTGGCGGCTGCGGCAGTGGTGATGGTGGGAGACTGTGGTGGCGGGGGTTTTGGTGGTTGTGCTGGTAGTGGTGGTGGTTGTGGTGATGGCGATGTTGGCGGTGGCCTCGATGACAGTGGTAGCGGTGGTTGTGGTGATGGTGGTGGTGGTGGTGTGGTGATGGTGCTGGTTGTGTTGGTGGTGGTGTCTGTGCTAATGGTTGTGATGGTGTTGGTGGTGATGGTGGTGGTGATGGTCGGCTGTAGAGTAGCGTGGGGTAGAGAGGAAAGGGGTGTGTGTGTGGTGGTGGGTGGGGGTGTATAACGTGATTATCTCTTTGACCGCAACGAGGAAGATTAAAGATGAAATACGGCTAGTTTTGTATGGTCATTCTCGACGGACAACATACATTTCATCTTCATAGCCCCCACCCCCCACCAACCACTAACATCACCACTACATAATCACCACCACCGGCACCGCCACCAATAACACAACTACCAGCACCATCAGAAACACCTCTAGCAACAACGAAACCAACACCGCCACCCACAGCCCCACTTCTAAAATTACTATCTTCGCCACCACCACCACAACCACAACCACCGCCACCAACATCATCTTCATCTAGGATTTCGCACTTGTTTGTTATGTTTTGTATTTACATATCTCAGATATATTAGCAAAATAGTTTCCCCCACCTGAACACACACAGACACACACAACATATATATACACACACACGCACACGCATAAATATTCTGCAAATTATATATACACAAGCACTTGTATATACAAACTGCTTTGTACACACAGTAAGTAGATATACATTATAAGCAGAGATTATAGTCGTTCATATATTCAGATGAATGTATATATATATATATATATATATATATATATATATATATATATAT
>NC_069002.1:1342181-1347181 GCF_001194135.2 Octopus bimaculoides | reverse complement strand
ATATAAATAGATAGATAGACAGATAGGCAGACAGACAGACAGACAGAGATAGATAGATAGATAGATATTAACACGCATTTGTGTGAGTGTATATAGAGATAGAAAGCAACTTTACTATGTGTATAACCTTATGCACACACATGCACACACACGAATATGTCCTCAGCGCGTGCACAGTGCGTGGCGTGGCCATAATACGTAGCGTGGTCGTATGTGTAGATATGATGAAGATATGAAAAGAAGAAAGGCTCCTATGATATTTATGGTATAAATATTATCTAAACTGTAAAGTATATTATGTGATATCGTCATATTGCTATCGTTTATTTTCTAAACCGATTAATTATCCATTGCAAGTATATGATTTTGACGTATATACATATATATATATATATATATATATATATATATATATATATATATATATATATATATATATATATATATATATACTTTTTGACGTCGTACTGTCCTCATGCTACTGCAGTGTCGTTTACAGAAACCGTTTCATAAATGATTATACGCATCAGCAGAAGATTGTGTGCCTCAGTTTTTGTAGATGTGTTTGCTTGATTGTTTTCTTTTTATCGCCAAGTTAGCACTGATGAAGCAGGCATGTGATCGAATGGATTTCGGTCATGAAATATGTATTTATTTATTTATTCATTTTATATATAATGTATCTAGAGCTATATAATCCAATGTGCACATTGTTTCGAAGAGGGATGTTTGACTGCTATTTCTAACAAGCTGAGTAACCCTGTAGAGGTTTCCTTCCCGGATCTTTTCAGTAGGAAATATAAATTTGTATTAACTTAATGGGGTGGATTTACTCGTTAAGATTAACTAAATGCTGTTTAATTGTGCAGCGTTTATTTTTGTTTCATTTCCAAAACTTATGTCATATTTATTAAACTTGTGTGTGTTTCGCTCTGTCTGATACAATTGTCTGATACAGTTGTCTGATACAGTTGTCTGATACAACTCTGTCTAATACAGCTGTACCTAATACAGCTCTGTCTGATGCATCTCTGTCTAATACAGTCCTGTCTGATACAATGTTTAATCGGGAACCAAGGTTACCGTTACCAATGACGAGTAATGAAGGAGAAAACGAAGAAAAGGGAAAAGAAAGTGGACGAGAAGTAGAGGGAGGAGGAGGAGGAGGAGAACAACAACAACAACGATGACAACGATGTAAAAGACGACGACAACAATAGCCAACACAACAGCTGCAACAACAACGATGAAGGGAAGAAAAAGAAGTAGAAGTGGAAGAAGAAAGAAGGAAGAGAAAGTCGAAAAATATGAAGGGCGACGCCGATGAGGAGGAGGAGGAGGATCTAACAGTAGAAGTTGATGGATGATCTTCACCAAACTCTTCTAAAAGCCATCAATTTGATGTGGTTAGTTCACAGTTTGAAAGTCTGTGGATTGTATTCTGATCAGTTGTAGATGCTGACATCAGATATAAATGTTATTTTGTGGTTATTAGCTTGAACGGAATGAAAGTGGTGACCTGGTAGAGTCGTTAAAGAGGAATTGGACAAACAAAATTTTTAACAGAATTTTGTCCCAAGCTTCTTTTTTTTTTTTTTTTTTTTTTTTTTTTTTTTGTACATTCGGCGTTCAAATTCAACCAAGGTCCACTTTGTCTTTCATCTCTTTCGGGGCCGATAAAATAATTACTAGCTGAACACTTTAGACAATGTCTGCGACTATCCCGTTCCTTCCTTAAAACTTCAGTCTTTAGGTAAATAGTAGAAAGAGTTATTTCAAAGTAATTTGAAAGAAACGAGCCAGCTGAATCGATTGACGATCGATTAAAAAATATATGCCTTATGTCTTTTTTTTCCGGTTCTTTGCGATCTGTGTTCGAATCCTGAGGAAGCCAACTTTGACATTTATCCCTTTCGGTAGGATCGATAAAAGAAACTCTGAGCCCAGTCAATACTGAAATCAATGATATCAAGTGACATCGTCCCCTCAAATTTATTGGCCGTGAGTCTAAATGCCTGAATCACAAACAATCAATTTATGCAAATTCAAGGCAGCAAACTGACAGAATCCTTCGCAAGAGAAGATGCTTAGTGGAGAAAAAGCCGGAGAAAAGGCTTAGTGGCACATCTTCCGGCTGTACATTTCGATTTCAAAGCCCACCGAGGTCGACTTCGTCCTTTATCCTTTCGGGGTAGCTGATGTAAGAACCAGTCGAATACTGGGTCGACGTATTCGACTGCCCCTCTTTCCCCAAATTTCAGACCTTGTGCATAAAGTAAAAAGACTTGTTATAAGCAAACTTAAGCCAGCGGGAAGCTGGCTTAAAAGTGGATGTTGTGGTAGAACACAGAATAATCCGTTATTCATTACGAGAGAACCTCTCATATGCACTTGTGGAATGGTCGATTATATTTTAGAGTAAATATTAGTAAATATTTATTGTGTGCTAGGGAATCCCTTGCTATCTTTAGGTCTTTCGGGTCGAAAACCTTAAATAGATTTATAGAAGTGATCTCCTTCTGTAATCATAGGTTTTCATCCACATTTTTGAAATATATAGGAATAAATATAAAAATGAAAATAAGAATAATTGTTAGCGCTAGAGGGATTCGAAACCTGCGAGGTTATATTAGTTACTACAGCCACTTTGAATGTTTAACAATTTTTTTTTTTTTTTTTTTTTTTCCCCCATTAGTGATGTGATACACTCTGCAGCTGTGTTCCGTCTAGGATATATAAGCTTTGTTAAAAGACATAATTCTCTGTATGTATGTATGACTGTGTGGTAAGATGCTTCCCAACCACATGGTTCTAGGCTCAGTCCCACTGTGTGCCACCTTGGGCAAGTGCCTTCTGCTATAACCTCGGGCTGATGTGGTAGACGGAAACTGAAGGAAGCTCATCGTATATATGTATGCATTTATTTATGTGTGTATGTTTGTCACCCGGACATCTGTTTGACAACCGATGCTTGTGTATTTATATCCCCGTAACCTAGCGGTTCGGCAAAAGAACTGATAGAATAAGTACTAGGTTAACAAATAAGTCCTGGGGTCGATTTCTTCGACTAGAATACCCTTTAAGGTAGAGCTCCAGAATGGCCGCAGCCAAATGACTGAAATGAAAGAATTGAATACACGAATACACGCGTGTGGGCCTGTGAACGGCAACTATTAGGGGTAGACATATTAGTCAGCCTGACGTCACAAGAAAACGCATCGTGTGTGCTCTATATTTATATTATTTCGGCAGAGGTTCAAAGCACACTGATTGCTCCAGCAGATGGATTCATCTCCTGATAACCAGATAGACGAAAGCTAACTTGCACGTAAACCCTGAAAGCCTACCCAGCCCGTCAATCTACCAGTCAGCCTACGAGTCTGTCAGTGGGTCGACACTAACGGCCCACCTGTCTGTCTGTATGTCAGCCTCTCCTTACTCTTCCGTCTGCAGCAGCAGCAGCATCACTACCACCACAGTCAATCCTAATATAACCACCACTCCCGCCACCATCCTCCTCACGTACCACCACCGCATCGTTCGCTTCTGTCGCCGTTGCCGCCGTCGATACCACCACTCAAACACAACCAATGTCTCCTCCTTTACAAAGACCACCAGTGCCACCACCTGCATCGTTAGGATTACTGCCAATGCAAGCAAGACCACCACTGTTGAATCAATGAGGAAGTCAGTATGCGGTCGCTGGAAATGTGTCGAAAAGTAGCGAAACCCCGGTCAAATTACCTTTAAAAGAAAGAAGTTGAATAATGCGGTTCTGAGTCCCCTGTCCACGGGAGAAACGTCTGGATGGTCAGTCATGGAAAGCTTTTTCCTCATTGGTTTGCTTGATTAAGGTTGACCTGTAGCTAAAGGAAAACAATGACTGCGAGGAAAATGAATAACCTCGCTCGGACCATCATTTCCAACACCGCCATCAGCATCATCAACACAACCACCACCAACACCACCATTTCAACTACCACCACCACCGGCAGCAGGAACATTACCAACATCCCAACCACGGATACCATCAATACTAGTACTGCCACCACCAGCATGAGCGTTACTAAGGCTACCACCACAAACCCCTACCACCAGTACCATCACCACCATTACAACCATCACCGGGACAGCCAACATTAGCCCCATGAACACGACTCCCATCATCTCTTCCATCAGAACTACCATCACCACTACCACCGTCAATGCCAACGTCACCACCATGTGTGCTACCACCACTGCTATCGTCACCACTAAGTAACACTACACCATGTACTCTACTACCACCTTCACCACCAGCATCGGCACTACCGCTGTTAACACCACCTCTGCTACCACCGACCCCACCACCACTCGCATCACCACCACCGCTACTACCTCTATTTACCACCGTCACGGCCACCGCCAACACACCAGCACCAATAGCTCCACAACCCCCGCCACGCCACCCGACCGCATGTGCTCCTTGCCAGTAAGCACCACCGTTTTTTCCAGGTTTGTTTCTTGTAGAAATTTGCTGGAAGTCTTCGAGAAGGGAAGAACGAAGCAGAAAGATAAAGACGTGTCTGTGGAGTCACTTTAGGCGACAAACACGGACATGCATGCTGTTTCTTGTCTCTCATATTAGCTTCTTGTGAGGTAAAAACACACACATATAACAACAAAGCAATAACAAAAAAACAAAAATAACAGCAACAACAGCGTCATAACATGAGTAACAGCACAACACCAACAATAACAACAACACGAAAGACGAAGTAAATCTTGAAGCAACACAAAATTGAAAAAAAAAAAGATTTAAAACAGAAAACGAAGAATGAAAGTTAAAAAAAAAAGTTATTTAAAAAAAAAAACAAAAAGAAAAGAATAAACGGGGTACCCACACCATCCTTATTCCACCCGCAAAAAGAGAAAGAAAAAGCCCGTATCATCTACTGCGATGATAACTTAATAAGCTTTGAGCGATACACACATACACACACTCTCTCTGCCTGTTTCTC
>NC_069002.1:1334781-1337070 GCF_001194135.2 Octopus bimaculoides | reverse complement strand
ATATATATATATATATATATACACATATATGTATATATAGATACGTGTATATGTGTGCGCGTAAAAGACATACGGGCCATGAGATGGGCCCTGTTCGTTTGTCATTTAAAACACAACCACAGACAAGCGTTAGATAAATAATGATTTAAAATATACAAAAGTCGTGTCTTTTTTGTTGTTTATGCTACTTTTAATTTACTCATTTTATTATTTTGTCTGTCAGTCAGTCTGCCTGCTTCATTTTGCCGACAGAAGTAAAACGCCGAATACGTAATGATAGAGGGCGCAGGTGGATAATTAAAGAGGAGGATACACGCAATAGAGAAACGAATTTAAGAACACATACATACATACATCTACATCTCTATACATATACATACACAAACCTATACCTACACTAAGAGGGCGATAGACAGATTAATAGTGATGATAAAGGTAGAGGGAACGGAGGTGGGAGAGGGTAGAAAGGAAGTGATTTAGAGGGAAACAAATTGTTCAGGGTCAGTCCTGATGATTCTGTAAGTTCTGAATAAAAATTCGATTATGCTTTTCATCCGTTCGAGATCGATAAAATAAGTATCAATTGAGCTTCTGGGTCGATGTAATCGATTCTCCCCTCTTACCCCGAAATCTATTGCTTTGTGCGTATACATAGACATCCATAGAAAAGGGAGTACACATAAGCATATAACTTTACGCCCAAATGTTAATATCCACATATAACTCGGGCGTGTATCTACGACTGTAGCCGCAGCCAACCAAAGCTTCCTGAGAGGAGTCTGTAGGCGAAAATCCGTCGTATATATATATATATCCATTCAGGATAGGATCGACTCTGGGGTATAGAAAATGACAACTGTACAAGATATTGCGTCACGGAATCGAAACTGCGTTTTCATATTTGGAAGCGAAATTCTAAACCAAAAAGCAAAGCACATGTTATTTTATCAAATGCGTATATGCACGTATGTGTGTGTGTGTGTGTATATATATATATACCTCGTGAAATCTTGAGGCATAGAATTATCCAATATTTTTTTGTATTTTCTTGCGCTCGTTCGTACCTGTGATGTTAAGAAGCTCGTATGTGTGCGCGCGTTTGTACTACATAATTTTCCTTTCTATTAGAGGCACAAGGCCTCATATTTGTGGGAAGGGGACTGGTAGATTACATCGACCCCGAAAGGATGAAAGGCAACGTCGACCTCGGTGGAATTTGAACTTGGAACGTAGCGACGGGTGAAATACCGCTAAGCATTTCGTCCGGCGTGCTAACGATTCTGTCAGCTTTCCGCCTTTTTTGCACTATATAATTATGTGTTTACGTGTGCATACATAAGTGTATATCTATCTATCCATCTAGCCAGCTAGTCGTCTATCTACACACACACACACACACACACACACACGTACATATGCATGTATGTATGTATGTACATGTCTGTATCGCTTAGCTAGCCGAAACTTCGAAATTACAGTCAATATTATTCTTGTAAAATAATAATAGATTCGTCCTCTACAAATGCATGGAGCAACCCTTCCGATTGGTTTAAAATTGCTTTTATTTTAACTAAACATAAAGCAAACGTGTGGGGGTACGTGGGTGTGTGTGGGGGTTGTATGTGTATATGTATGGTTAATTAACCACCAGTGCGTAGATTAATTAATCATTGTGACCTGTACCTCAACAACACTCTCACCGCCACCACGTTTTTACAGTTACATCAACTACTGCCCATACATGTCCATTTCTACTGTGGTACGAACTGGCACTACCAATACGACCACACCACCACCACATCACAGCGCACTACACCACCACCACTACCACAACCACCGACAGACGCCCGCTAATGTGGCCACCACTGCATTTTTAACCAACCACCATCACCCGCCCACTTCATTATCAACCAGCATCGTAAGTTCTTTGTAGTAACCACCGCCGCCGCCACCACCACCACTACTGCTACTACTACTACCACCGGCATTCACACAGAGGGAGCAGCTGTTTATGAAGTGGTCCATCGAAGGTAATTAACGATGTCGGTAGTAGGTCGATGGCACGTGGGGGAGGTGCTAGCTATGTGTGTGTGTGTGTGTGTATATATATATATATATATATATATATATATAGATAGATAGATAAATGCATACTATATATATATATATATACATATAAACATGTATGCATATACATGCATATGAATCTATATATATATATATAGATAGATAAATGCATACTATATATATATATATATATATATATACATATAAACATGTATGCATGTA
>NC_069002.1:1332352-1334729 GCF_001194135.2 Octopus bimaculoides | reverse complement strand
ACACACACACACATCGCTTATCCTTTCCTCCTTCTTCCTCTGTCTCCTTCTTCTCTTCCTCTCAACGTTACCGTATTTCTGGCTGTTGTGCTTGTCGTAATTATTCTGCTGCGTTGTCGTTATCACCGTCGTCTTCATCATCATCATCATCCTCATGACCACCACCACCACCATCGTCATCCTCATCATCGTACAAACCGCTTTCCAGATTTATGCTCCGCCTCTTTACGCCCAGAGTTTAAATCCGGCCGTTCAAACTTGCTTTTCCATCTTTCCTCTAGCGGCAAAATAATGTACCAGTCATGTAATGGCGTCTGTGGTGATTTACTCGTTTGATCCCGCTCACCCTCCAGCACATATCATGTCCTCTGGCTGGCAAATTTGTTTTTGCGGCCTACAACACAAGCTTGACTTTATATTTTATTTCATTTGACTTCATAACGTAATTGTTTTTTTCTTGTATCGTTTCTCTCCCTACTTGACCCTGACTTCAATCCCTACGATAGTTAGCTTTACCATCATGCTTCTAAGATTAATAAAATACACATGTAAACACAATTTTGTGCACCACTCTAGACCCTGCCAAATTGAGATTTTTGGCCTCATGTGTTTCATTTACCACACGACTGTGTTTAAGTTTTTTTATCTTGAGTTTTTTTCTAGAGTTTTCATATTTTCCTGTTAATTCTGTTTGACGTAAAATTCTACGTGGATTCAATTTGTGTATTGGAATAAACATACACAAAATCTATTTTATCTCTTGAAAAAGAGTATAAAGATCTGGAGGCAGCAAATAATGAATCCAGGAAGAAGAATTTAGGACATTTATTTATCCAAACGAGCTGCAAAACACTAACAAGAAATTAGGAGAATATTGAAATATAGAAGATAAATCTCGAACACAGTCGTGTATTTAATGAAACGTATGAAAGAAAATCTATTCCTTATACCAATATATATGTGTGCGTGCATGTGTGTGTGTGTGCGTGTGCATATATATTAATATATATCTTCATATGTACGACAAAGAGTGAGAGGGGTATGTTGAGATGCTAATTGTGAATCTCGACAAATTGGCCCTAGGACGAGACCTCAGGGGAGAGTTCTACATTACGACTACACATAGAGTAGCATTTCATATATATATATAATAGTGAGTTGAGAATCCGCTCTTAACTGAGGTTACCCATGCAACTAATAGGCTAAAAAACTCCCTCTAGAGATGTGTCAATCTAAAAACAACAAATAAGGGAGATAAAACTTATAATTAACGTTACAACAACTGCCTCCACTATCAGCCTTGATCAAGTAGAACTATGATAAAAGGCGTTCGATGTATGACCATCTCGTCGGTTATTTTTTTAAAAAAAATATAGTTTATCTAAAACAACATTATGCAACGTACCCATCCTGAAATAGGGTGTGAAATTTGAGGAAGATTTTGCTGTTATTTCTCTCATGTAGTGCGACCACCAATACGATCTCTCGCCAGCTCGGCGGTGGTGGTCCCCAGTGGATTGATGTAGAAGTTTGTCTAAATACAACAAAAGATTTTTGTATATTTATCTCTTAAAAAAAACAAGAACGTAGTAAAACATTACGAAATAAAACACAAAACAAAAAAAAATGCTGAATAAAGAAAATAAGTTGAAGACTCAGAAAAAGAAATCTTGGAGGTTGTTCCAGGAGTAAATAGAGTAAGTTTGTTCGCCGCACCAATTAATATAAGGCGGAACGATGATACTTTTTTTATGCACACACACACACACACGCGCGCCCATAAACTATATACATAAAGGCGTGACTGTGTGTTAAGAAGCTTGTTTCCCAACTACATGGTTCCGGGTTCAGAACCTTGGGCAACTGTCTTCTGCTATAGTCTCGGGCTAACCAAAGCCTTGTGAGTAGATTTGGTAGACGGAAACTGAAAGAAGCCCGTCGTATATACATGTCTATGTTTGCATGTCTGTGTTAGACCCTTCTCCAATATCGCTTCTCAACCAATGTTGGTGTGTTTATGTCCCCGAGATCTAGCGCTTCAGCAAGAGAAATCAATAGAATAAATACCAGGCTTACAAAGAATAAGTCCTGGGATCGATTTGTTCGGCTAAAGGCGGTGCTCCAGCACGACTGCAGTGAAATGACTGAAAAAGTAAAAGAATAAATGTGTGTGCGTGTGTGTACATGATTTCTATGTGAATGTGCTTGTGTGTCTATTTATATCCAGAAGTCTATCTTTTCTGATGTAAAAAAAACTTCAGTATATAAATGTGTATTGCTTGAGAATAATGAAAGAATTGCTCAAGAACATGGAAATTGCTGATGAAGCTCTTCTTTCCATCTGGGATTTAAAGATTCCAGAAGATTTTCGTCGCTA
>NC_069002.1:1330179-1332127 GCF_001194135.2 Octopus bimaculoides | reverse complement strand
TATATATATATATATATATATATATATATATATATATACCGTCATACATACTTGCATACATACATAGAAATAGATAACCGGATAAGCAAGTAGTAGATAGATAAAGATACACACATGCTCCCATGATTTTTGTGTTTACTATTGGCGAACTATCCGCTATGTTGTCAGAATAATTTGAAGCCGAAGTTAATCTTTTATTATATATAAACATAAAATTTGACCTCCCTGTCATATGTAAATAAAGTTATCATATCACAGATTCATCTGTCTATGGTGAGAAAAAAAAATGTATCGATCTACCTGGATTTTGATTTTATTAAAATTTCATCAGTGAAAGATCAATGTTTTCCCCTTCATCACAGAAATAAGTTATTCATAGCTATTTGTAGCACATTTATAACTGGAGTGGTCCCAGCGCTGATTTAATTATGAAGGAAAATAAAGAGGTTCTCAGGACACCAGAAGAAGGTCGGGCACCATAGAAAAGGTAAATTGAACTCTATGGTGAGCTAATTTGGGGATTCCAAGCGACAATATAACATCCATGTAATTAATGGTATTTTCTGCCTGTTGGTTAGCTAAGTTGAAAAACCATCATGGAGTAATTATTGCACCAGAGGATCAGCTCGTTAAGAAACATATACATCCTGGATTTTACCCGTTCCATTCCTTCAATTTGGTTTCTGCTTGCGTTCACAACAATTCTAGTCGCTAACCATGAGGTATAAAGAAACTTTCAGCTTATCGAATTTCCTTTTGACTTCGATATGGGGGAAAATGTGTAACCTTCAACGCCAATAAATTGTCATACACTGTTCATTTTTTGTTTTCTATACCTGCCACGGACTGATTGAAGCTTACAAACTTCCTACACTTGGATCCCTAGATCTTTATGCATCGATATAATATATAATATAATATAATATAATGTAATAACCAGGGGTGTGAAGGTATTAGAGCATTTATAAATAAGTCTTACAGCTGTTTCCAGGATATTTATTATATCCATTCATCGGAGACGGTGTGAGAAAATGGTTAAGCAGAGTGAAATGCGTCATGGTGCTTTTTTTTCTTACAGTCGGTGCCCAACTAACCCTACTATACTGTGTAGTCGACAAAATCAAAAACAAGCAATGTGCATGCATGAAATAAAAAAAAAACAATGCCGACAATTTAACCATCGCATCCTATATAAATGATATATATATATATATATATATATCATATATATATATAATATACATACATACAAGTAAGCATCCGAGGTAAAGTTTACCTTTCATTTTTCAGGCTCGATACAATTAAGCACTAGTCAAGTGCAGAGCCTGTTGTTTTGAAATCCCTTTGCCCCTGAAATTCCTGGTCGTCTGCCAAATTTTGAAGCATTTATAATTAATTTTATATTTATTATTATTACATATATATCTATTGAAAGGTGTGTATGTGTATATATATATATATATATATATATATATATATATATATATATATACGTACTCACACACACAACTCGATATTTTACTATCTCTTAAGATATTCGAGATGATATCACGATCCTGTAGAATTTTGCTAATGGTTTTACCAGTTGCACAATCTTATCACAATTTCAACTCTCCATCTCTCTCTCTCTCTCTCTCTCGCTTCCTTTGTATTTCTCTCTCTCTCTCTCTCTCTTTCTCTCTGGTTCACTACAATATTTTTGTGTGTCTATCTCTCATCACTGCACACTCTCTTCACCAAATCATGTGTTTTAGGCTTATATATGTATATATATATATGTATGTGTGTGTGTCAATCACGCCCCATCTCATACATATCACCTCTGTTATCTCTCCTGAGTTTGCGTTCATTTGTCCGTCTCCTACACTCTCTGCTTTTTTCTCTTTGTCTCTCTATTTCTCCCCGTCCTCTCACTATTTCCACGATACACTGAAAGACACTATATATA
>NC_069002.1:1329273-1330132 GCF_001194135.2 Octopus bimaculoides | reverse complement strand
TATATATATATATATACATATATATATATATATCGGACGAGCATCCATTCTGTATCAACCTTTACAACGTCTCATCCAAGACACCAAGATACTCTCAATTCCAAGATAACGATCCCGAGGGGACTTCACCTTAAATACACTCACACTATCTCTCACACACACACACACGCATCCACCCGCATACATACATACATACATACAAACACACGCCCAAGCCAACACTTACAGACATATGCTCACAGAATCATAGAAGCAAACGAATTCTGGTTCGCATTCTCAGATAGAAAAATCATTCATACTCTAAAACGTATTTTCTGATATTCCTACACATATACGAACATAGTTATACACGAGGGGGTGCTGAAAAATTCCCGGCTTTAAGGGCTTTAAGGACTTATACATGTAAACCTAGCACCTATTCTATCGGATTCTTTTGCCGAACCGCTATGTTACGGGGACGTAAACACACCAACACACACATATATATAAGTATATATATATATACACGATGGGCCTCTTTCAGTTACCGTCTACCAAATCCACTCACAAACCTGTGGTCGGCCCGAGGCCATAGTAGAAACCACTTACCCAAGGTGCCACGCAGTGGGACTGAACCCAGAACCATTTAGTTGGTAGGCAAGTTACTTACTACACAGTCACTCTTGCGCCTGAATACACACACACACACACACACACACACACACACACACACACACACACACACTAATTAAGGCACTGCCTGTTAGTATTCTCAATTAATAATTGATAATCTTTTACCGTTATTTGTGTTTTTACGCATACTAAGCCACAGATATAAACTACAATATCATTGTTATAAACCATAATATCATTATGTGTG
>NC_069002.1:1326569-1329076 GCF_001194135.2 Octopus bimaculoides | reverse complement strand
TATATATATATATATATATATATATATATATATATATATATGTATGTATGTATGTGTGTATATATAATGTTGCAAGCAAAACACTTTGTTGCTAATATTACACATGTATAGTAAACTTATATGTCGGGGTTTGTAATATGCATCCATTTATTCTGCTTGGGTTTTTGTGTGTGCGCGCGAATGTGATTACGCCTGCGTGTGCCTTACCGAATATGAATATGTTAATTGACAAAAATTAAGCAGACATGTTTAATTTATTAATCACAATATTCGACCTTACATTTTAATATATATTTAATTATATATAGAAGTATCATATGTATATATAATTATGTATAAACACATGTCCATGTATGCATCAGTATATATATATATATAGACACATTTATACGTACATGTGTATATACTAAATATATGCAATATACGTACATATATATATATACATATATATGTATATATATATTGATTTATAAACATATATATATATATATATATATATATATATATATATATATAGACATGTGTGTGGATGGACAGATGGATGTGTAACGACCAAGGGACACGTGATCCCTAAGTGTCGTTTGGTGGGGCAAGGTTTTGTGTGTTAAAACACCAACCCAACACTCTTCCTCCATACCCGACCCCGGAGGCATCTCGAACGGTTTTGACACCATTGGGACTTGAAATCTGAAACTCGTGGCATTGTGCTACTTATCATTAAGCATTAACTTCAATTCACTCTATATTTCCACAAATTCCATCACATACACGAATGCTTGTGTGTACACATGTATATATATATATACATGCATATAAGCATCATACATACACACCAACATTATGCACATATATATAAACATGTATAGAATTTTAGTGTCTATATCTACGTAGCATATATATATATGTATATATATATATATATATATATATATATATATACTTATATTTGTGTTATTAGTATGTGTGTGCATGTGTATCTATACATGCCTCTATACGTATGCTTGTATATGTGTTTTTGACGGTTCTATGTGAATGAGTATGGATAAATGCGTATAATTTTACGCTTTTATGTATATTTGAGTGTCGTTCTCCTTTTTGACTATCTCTATACATTTGTATTATATAATGCAATTATACATACATGTATAAGTGTGTGCGAGTGTGTGTCACTGTTTGTGTATACATGTGTATCTATCTATATATATAACATGTCTAAAAATAGGGGCATATATATATATATATATATGCACATATATATTTGGCCGTGCACATGTGCATGAGGGTGCACATACACGAACGCACACGGTCATATGGTATGCAAATGTATATATATATATACGACGGGCTTTCATTTTCCTTCTATCAAATCTATTCACACATACTTTGTTTCTGTGAGTGCATGTATAAGTACATAGATAAATACACACACACACACACACACACACGCATATATATATATATATATATATATATATATATATGCATGCATACACACACCAGAGGAAGCACATAAATGCATAAATGGGAAACAAAGGGGAAAACTATTGGGCCCAATACCTGAAGTAGAGTTATATATTTTATTATTAAAGCTTCAAAAAAGTCACAAAAAAACTGCTACTCAAAGTTTCGTGTTCTCGTTCGTCGGACTGTTGTGATCCTGAATCACAACTGTTTGTATGTATGCATATATATAGGGAGAGAGAGAGAGAGAGAGACGTACATATATATATCTGTATGTATTTTTGCCAATATGTATTATATTCATCCCACTTTATATAAACCCCGCTTAAGAACCCAACTGCAATAGCCTCTCCGCTATAAGACAGCGCTGATATCAGCCTCTTGGCCGATCTTCTATCGCAGCTTCAGCGTTTCTCTCCACTGACTGATGTCGAAATCTAAGACTACAGTGCTAACATGTGAAATACTGTTTAGCTCTCATCTTCATAGTTTGCATCATAGCACAAGTGGCTGGCAGCTTGACGTCGACACAGGCTGCTAATATGGCTACTTCTTCTTCGACTGCCAATGTTGCTCATGTTGCTACCGCTGCGACTACTGCTGCTGCTCGCCGGCTTCGTGTTGCTGATGTGCACGATGATATAACAAGTCTTGTTATCACTCTAGTCGTGGACGTTTCGCTGCTGCTGTTCCTTTTTGTTTTTGCTGTTCCTTAACTGCAGGCCTGTAGCAGTAGTAGTAGCAGTGGTGGTGGTGAGGGTGATGATCGTGTTGGTGGTAGTACTAGTGGTACTTGTTGTGTTTGGCGGTGTTGCGGTTGAGCCGCCGCCGCAGGTTGGACTTAGCAGTCTCATTTATGATTTGTTGTTTAGCCGTTGGTCATTCCTGATCGTGCATGATAAACGGCGTTTCTAACATGACCTTCTCTTGTGCAAACGAAATCTGCTTAACGACCGTGGGTCGTGATTTCACAGGGTAGAGAAAGACGAATACACACACATTCACACACACGCACATATGCATATATATATATATATATGCATATG
>NC_069002.1:1313221-1326514 GCF_001194135.2 Octopus bimaculoides | reverse complement strand
TATATATATATATATATATATGTATATATATATATATATGGTACTGGTAAAGTATAAAGGAAGGATATTTCCAGTGAAGCACTAATACCGAAATCATTCAAGCATAGAATGTCCTGGTTTCAAGACGATAAAACAGTTGAATGGGTGTGATACAACACTGAAGAGGCACAATTAACCCGAAACATCTGTAAGAAGATTCTAGATTGTTGTTCAGTTTGCTTAAATGAAAAACAGCAAGTTTTCATATCATTTCAAATTACCAGGGTTAATCTTTCAAATATCTCTTATGCCTCTCTCTCACACTTTCTCTCTCTCACACACGCACGCACACATACACACACATATATTATATGCAATACATGCATATATCTGCATATATCTGCGTATATAAAGAAAGAATGAAATGAATCTGTATTAATTTCTACGCATGTATGTGTAGAGGATTATGTATATTTGTATTATGGTTGTGCGTATGCATGGAGGAATGTATGCATATATCTATATCTATATATATACATACATACATCTGTTTATTTATTTCATTTATATACACACGCAAACACACATACATAAATAAGTGCATGTTTGTGCGTGTATGTGAATGTGTCTGCTTGTTCTATGCCAATGTGTGCGTGTATTCATCTCAGTACATATTTAATCATATAAGCTCAAATATTTCCTACCCGCCTCACACACACACAAACACACGCACACACACGCACACACACACACACACACACACTATACAACGCATTTATACATTTAATATTAATATTAAAATATTTGGCATTTTATACTCGTAAAATGATAGGTATTTAAGTTCGGTTATAAAGACTCGTCTTATTCCTATATTTCGTTTCTGACGTATTTTGCTACTTATAATTTAAAATTAATAATTTAAGCCACTGAGTTTACTCCAACGTGGTCTTGAATCCTGCTAGAAATAGTAATCAAAATTCCACATCGTACGTCCTAAAGCAGTACGATGTCATCGTAGGTATAGGAGATATCATTGGTGATAGTCATGGTCGTACTACTTTGATCATATGAGGCTCGGTTGAAAAGTTCATACATTGACCAAGATGCTCTCATGCAATGTGACCAAATTGGATTTATTTGTTGTCCTTGGAAGAATTTCAACTGAGCATATTCCAAAAAGCTACCGAAGTCATTTTTGCCTTTCATGATAGTCGTTACTTTAAAGTGACTCAGGACGACATATTTGTCGGAAGTTATTGATCAATTTGATTAAGGAGATAAGTTAGAAAGGTAAAAATCCATGGACATATAAATCCATGAATAAAGATTTAACACAACAATGTAAATAAAACTGGTTTCACAATGGTTACTGGTAAGTTAAAATAATGATTGTCTAAAGGGTAGGAATAACGAATGAAGCAGAATACATAAAACTGTATATTCAGGAGTGTGTACATGTGTCTGACAAGTGATTGGATCGGAGACCGTGAAGGGAAAACTAAAGCATTCACTGCGTGGAAGACAAATATCGGCCATTCCGAAGCAAATTATAGTGAAACTGTGTAAGTCACCAGGTAGCAGCGAAATAGTTGGTCTTGTGTTAATACATATATAAAGTTTCAGGAAAATAATGAAAAATAAAGAGTGGTAATCTGAGCTCCCTGGCAGAGAGGATATCTGTCAAAATTGCTTGATTCCTCTTTTTTTTTTAAGGAAAATAGACACGGGAAATAGGCTCATTCCCAACTATTTCCATAAAATGATATAAATTTCCGGTGACACTTTCAACAGAAGTCTGTCTTCTGGTGCCATGAAAATAGGCTCCTTTAAACCCTCTTTTTTTTTTGTTTAGGTACAAAAACAACACATTGTGGGTGGGTGGGTTAAGTTTATTAAAACCGTCGCTGTATTTGCCAAATACTAATTTTATCCAGCAAGGATGAAAGAAAAACCCTGCATCTCTTTTTTGCTTTTGTATTGATCCCGTAATTATCTACTGATACAAACCAATTAGTTGTGCCCTATTTCTGGCAACAAAATCATTCGATCCCCCATTGGACCTTTCTTCTTTAACTGCATTTGTTAAAATGGTTTCTCGTCTTTAATGCTCTATGATTGTCGTTAGAGTAGTAGTAGTAGTAGTAGTAGTAGTAGTTCTTCTTGTTGTTGTTACTGTTATTGTTTTGGCCGGGTCATCCCTGATAAAAGAAACTTATAATAAATGACACTCCAGTCGTGACACTCCGATTTTTGCTGGCGTATCTAGTCATTCATTGCCAAATATATTCCTAGGACGTTATAGTCTGATTAGAGAGACATGTGGCTGCTATTTCTACGTCGAGGGACTACATAAACGTTCTTTAAGTTGTACAAATATATGAAGAACGTCATGGAAACGAAAGACATCGATTGGCACCGTGTGATTAGAGGGAGATTCGGTTGCTATTTGTTAGGGATCGAATGATGACCAGGTAGAATTTCTCTCATTTACTGGGGGAGATTCTGTCGAACTTGTTTACGGCCACGCTTAATTATTTTTAATTAGCCATAAATCGTTATTCTAAAATATATATTCTTCAAAGATATTTAATCAATGTTGTCAGGTTGACTGACAATCGATATTGGCCATATAACTGCGAGGAATTCTATTCGTTTACATTTATTATTTAATTCTTTTCTTGTAGTTGTTGTTGATGTTGAAAGTATTTTATTCAAAGGCAACCCTTGAAAGCGTCGATAGAACTGTTCTCAAAGACGTTCAAACAGTGACCATCCCGTCATTTTACTGGTATAGGCAGGATGGTTTTAATCTGTTCTTTCGTGCTGTTATTGTCATTGCTACGAACATCCTCGTGTTTGTTGTTATTTAACAACTCTGGAATGACATGCATATAGTTTTACCTATGATGGCAGCTACATTTGGGAATGAGGTCTCTGAACGGGCCCACTAATAGTCCCCAAGCATTGATGAACCCGCCGTAAATTAACGTGATCGTTTACCAACTCAAGTCCTTCAGTGGCCCGACTCCCTACAGCTACCTAGTCGTTGACCATAACTACCCGCTCTAATATGTCTTGATTATATCCTACTAGATTTCCATATATATTCCAAAATGTATTTATACATGTATATATGTATATTTTATATATAAATATCTATTATTTATTACACACACACATGCATACGTACGTACATACATGCACGTGCACACACATGCACGCGCACACACTCACTCACTCATGCGTATATCTATGTCTAAAAGAGGATGACGGCAAGCCACCTCGGTAATGTGCCAGCAAAGCCTTGTGGACGAAAATATCCCAAATGGCCGCTACGAGTCAGATTTAACTAGATGGTGTCATACATCAATAGTAATACAGACATATATATATGTACGTATAACATATACATACACACACACATATACATACATATATATATATTTTTATTTATATATTTGTATATTTACATTTATCCATTTATATATGTGAGTATATATTTATTTATATCTGTGTGTATATAAATTATATATATATATATATATGCATGTATATATGTAAATATATATATGTATACACACATGCATATATATATATATATATATATATATCAGTCATATACATAAGCACTCAATCTCATACAAGACATTCAGACACACATACATGCATACAGACAGACAGACATATATATAGATATACACACGTACTTATACTCACGTACGCTTGGATGTGGTTCTTGCGTGTGTTTCGAATGGAAGTGCGTATATAATATATTTGCATGTGTGTGTGCGCGCGTATATTTATTTGAGGGTGTATATTTTCGCGTGTGTAAAATGTAAACGCTTGAATGCTTTGGTCATATCCTTCAAACAAACTTCTCGTCAAAGTCTCTCTTTGTTTTATTTTTAAACGGTATTTTATTGATGAATGTAAATTTTGGTAAAGGAAGAAGTTCGAGAGAAACTGAATGAAAGAAACAGTGGAAGAGAAGAAGTGAGAACATGGGAAGGAGAGGAGGTGAGAAGGAGAGAGGGAGAGAGAGAGAGACAGTGAGAGGGAAGGAGAGATTGAAAGAAGCTAGAGAAAGATTGAATGAAAGAAACGGTGGAAGAGAAGAACGAGCATCGAGAGAGGGAGAGACGGAAAAAGAGAGAGAAAGACAGAGAAAGAAGGAGGGAGAGAGAAACAGAGAGTGACAACAAGAGAGAAGGAGAGAAAGAATGAGAGAGAGAGAGTTGGGGAGAGAAGGTAAAAAGTGAATGATGGTGAGATAGAGGAAGAGCAAGAGAGGGAGAGAGAGAGAGAATAAACGTTGTTTGCCTGAAAGAGAGATCGAGAGAAGCTTATGAGCGAGAGAATAATTTGTAGAAAATATAGAAAAAGAAGAAATGTGAAAGAGAGGGAGAGAGTGAAGAGTGAGACTAAATGAAAGAGTAAGAGCAAGGAATAAATTGTATAGAAATGAATAAAAAGATAAGAGAGGAGAAAAATGAAAGAGAAAGTAAAACTTGTGTATGGGAGCGTGAAAGGAGAGAGAGAGAGAGAGAGAGAGGGGAAGAGACACAGACACAGACAAACAGAGAGTGATAGTGTGAGAGAAAGTGAAAATGCAAGCAGGGAAAAAGAAAGGGAAAGAGCGCCTCTGTGTGTATAAGAGAGATAAAGAGAAAGACGGGGTGGAGAGAAAGGGTGTGAGTGAGTGAAACATTACGTGTGTATGTGTGTGTATGCCAAAGAAAGAGTAACAGAGAGAGAGGGGGAGGGAGAGAGATGAAGAGTTAGGAAGAAAAATTCTTCGTGTTAATGATGTCTCCCTTGATAAAATACGTAGCTAAGTTCGTTATCAAGGGACTAATTAATTATGTGTGCGCGTGGGTACGTCAATGTACACATGTATGTATACACACATATATATATGTGTGTGTGTGCGCTTGTGTGTGTAGATATGCGTATAAATGTATGTATGAATTTCTATATCCGTGAATTCATATTTATATATTGTATATCTAAACGTGTGTGACAATATAAATTTACACACACACACATGTATACCTTTCCCTCTTACTTTATATTTACATACACTGATATATATGTGTGTATATATATGTGTGTATATATATATATATATATACATGTATATATATGTGTATATATATATATATATATACATGTATATATATGTGTATATATATATATATACATGTATATATATGTGTATATATATATATATATATATATATATATATATATATATATATATATATATATATATATGAATGTGTAGAAGCAAGCGTATGCGGGAATTTCTCTCTCTCTCTTACTTCATATACTATAGACACACATACATATGTGTGTGTATAAGCTACACCAAACACACATTCACACACACAAACACAAAGCTAGTTATATACTCTGTGGTTACTCGGAGTATTGCTTCGTATGTTCTTTGAGAAAGGCTGAAACATGTGCAAAGTCGCTGGATGGGAACACATGAAGCACGGAGAAAACTCCATGGTCTCATCGACCATTGCCTGAACAGAGATTCCCCACGAAATCTGAGTTGATACATGTGTGTATATGTGTATGTGCGCGACTGTGTCTGCGTACGTGTGCTTTTGTGTGCCTTTGTCGGAGGCGGATGTGTACAGCGTGTGCAAAGGACGGGATGAAATATATATTTCACATTTTGCCGCAAGGGCAGCAATTTAAGGAGGATCAGATTAGTTGATTATATCAACCCCTGTGTTCAACAGATACCTATTTTATCAACCCCGAAAGGGACGAACCCGGAAGAAAATGAACTCAGGACGTTAAGACGGCAGAAGATACTGCTAAGCACTTTTGCCTGACTTCCTAACGATTCTGCCAAACTCACTGCGTTAACGGCGTGAACTATATTGATAGATTGATTGATGGTTTGCTGGACAAGATAGTTGTTTTTGAGTGTGTTTGTGTGTGTATGTGTGTGTGCTTGGTCTATCTAAACGTGTCATTAATGTATTGGTATTATAGATTAGGTTGTTAATTATAAATAATGACAGTTAGTGAGGTATACTGACAGGGACGTACGTATTTATATATATATATATATATATATATATATATATATATATATATATATATATATATATATATATATATATATATATAGATAGATATAGATATATATATATTTATACCCACACGTGCGCACGCACATGCACACACACATACGTATAGTGATTTCAAGTCCTTCTTCTGGTGAAAATAAGTTACATGTATCGATTATGCATCTTTCTTTCTGTCTTACCCCACTCTCTCTACATATAGGCATACAAACATAAATATGTATACATACATACATGTATATGTTCGTATATATATATATGTGCGTATGTATGTATGTATATTGATTTGAAATTATTGAATTGCGAGAAGAGCTTATGTATCTGTTTTTGTATGTATCTGTTTTCCTATCTTTTTCTGTCTCTCTCTCTCTCTCTCGCTCTCTCTCTCTCTCTCTCTCTTTCTCTTTCTCTCTCTCTCTCTCTCTCTCTCTTTCTCTGTATAGGTGTGTGCGTGCAGCGCGCGTGTGTGTCCTTGTACTTAACACATACATATATACGTGTGTTAGAGGAGAGACTCATAGATCGATAGGTAGCTATACATCCAAATACAGAAATACACACACACACACACACACGTGTGTGTGTATATATATATATATCTGTATATATGTAGATATACTATATGCATATATATGTGTGTGTATATATGCACACATATATATGTGTATATGTCTCTCCTTCCTTCTGTCTGGATATACATTTGTACATATGTACGTGCATACATAGTTTCTGTATGCATATATTTGCATACATACTCACACACACACACACACACACAAACACACACACAAATATACTAATAATGTATATCTATCTGTCTATCTATTTATCAATCTATCATTTTTATCTACACACACACACACACACACACACACACACACACACACACAAGCACACACGCGTACCTCTACTCGGTGTAGCACAGATATATTACGCATGACACCGCAATGCTAATTGCAGAAACCAAACAAATGATGTCTATCTAGAAGTGATATTAAATGGTGGTGTATTTTAAATGCCGCAATGAAAAGAGCAACCTCAACACCACCACCACAACCACTACCACCACAACACCCACCACCACCATTGCCGCCACCACCACCACCACCTGTATATCAAGGAAACAATAAATTTGACCACAGACTTTAATAGACAATTGTTATCTCGCGAAACCAATCAATTGAAATTGTTCATTCTTAGTCAACGTTTCAACTCTTTTCCTAAAGCTATTATTTCTTCAGATACACGCTGCTCTTTTTAAAAGAGACAGAGATAAAGCGATGAACAGGCCAATGGCATAGATTACAATGGCCAAAGCGAAATTACATATGGGGTACAGGGAATATGTCGGGAAAAGAAAGTTAAAAGATAAAGGCTTGTTGAATTTCCGCTGGTTTTGTGCGGATTCTAAAGATGGTTGAAATGGTTGGGTGGTGTTAGGTGAGGATGGAGTGTCTTTCCTTATTTGGTTATATTGTGTTTGAAACTCGCTGAAGTCTAATTTTGTCTTCTATCCTGGCGATGTCGATTAAATAACTAAAAAAAAAAAACATATATATACGTACAGGTAACTTGGAGTGTATTATCCACATATACACATGCACACACGCATATATATATATATGCATATATATATATATATACACATGCACGTATTGCCCATATATATTTCTTGTTATTAAGGCGGCGAGCTGGCAGAATGGTTAGCGCGCCGGGCGAAATGCTTAGCGGTATTTCGCCCGCCATTACGTTCTGAGTTCAAATTCCGCCGAAATCAACTCTGCCTTTCAGGGTCGATAAAATAAGTACCAGTTGAAAATTACTGGCCTTGTGGCAAAATTTGAAACTATTATTATTAAGGTGGTGAGCTTGTAGAATCGTTAGCACACCGGATAAAATGCTTAACGACATCTTATCCGGCTTTACATTCTGATTTCAAATTCGTCGAAGTCGACTTTGCCTTTCATCGTTTCGAGTTCGATAAAATAAGTACCAGTTGAAAACTGGGGTCGATGTAATCGACTGCTCCCCTCCCCCACTCACATATCAGGCCGTGTGCCTATAATACTAATGATTATTACATATGGGCTCTATTATTATTATTGTTGTTGTTGGTGCTGTTGTTATTATTAAAGCGGTGAGCTGGCAGAATCGTTAGCACGCCGGGTGAAATGCTTAGTGGCATTTCGTCTATCTTTACGTTCTGGGTTCAAATTCTGCCGAGGTCGACTTTGCATTTCATCCTTTCGTGGTCGATAAAATAAGAACCAGCTGAGCCCTGGAGTCAATGGAATCGACTAACCCCTTCCCCGACCTTACCTGCTTTGTAACAAAACTTACATCTATTATCATCAAGGCAGCCTTCTGACATTGTTTAGTGTACAATTTAAAAAGCACCATTATTGTAAGGCAGTAAGGTGCTTCTTTGAGGATGTTTAGCTGTTATTTCTTACAGACTGCGTGACTGTGTCGTGGCTCTCTGGTTGGCCCGAAGTAACCAATATCATAAGTGTGATGGCGGTGGGATGGAAATCTCAGTTGACTCTAATAATTGATCTGTTTGGATTCAGTAAATCACCAGAGACGTATTCCTGAGAGCCCTGGCATCTTCATCTTCATCGTGTGTGTGTGCAAATGTCTGTATTTATAAAAATATATAAGCGTGTATGTATGGGTATATATATATATATATATATATATATATATATATATATATATATATATATATATATATATATATATACTCTAACATGGAGAGAGTGTAGATGAACAAGGAGACAAATGAAGAGGGAGGGATGAAGGGAGAGAAACAGCATTTCATGTCTTTTAAAGAGTGGTTTACTGCAAGAACTCTTTTGTACTGAAGCAATAAAAAAGTCAATGATCCAATGAGATTTAAATATTGTCAAACAAGAAACCGCCAAGAACACTGAAAGTCACCAATGTTCTGTGAATTAAAGGAATTCGAATGGCCACATGACAGTTACTCACTTCACAAGCAGGGCTCATAAGGACGGTTATCCGGTTTCCGGGGCGTTTAAGAAACCGAGATCACAAAATAACCCTGAATGAGACGCCGCTGGCCCTTTGGAAGGGTTGAAGTCCAACACATTTGAGGACAGAGGACGAGGCAGTTACTTCGACACGACCCCACCGCTTATGTTCTGCTTTATCGTACTTGAAGGATGAAAGGCAATGTTGACCTCTGCAGGGTTTGAACTCAGAACATTAACACCGATGTTGCACCGTATCCAATATTGTGACGTGTTTGCTTTGTGTTCAAATCCGGCCGAGATCGACTTTTGTCTTTTATCCGTTGCAGGCTGAGAAGCTAAGCCCCAATTGCCCACTGGTATCGATGTATCCGCTCCATTTCTAAAAATTACTGGCCTTGTGCCCTAAGTAGATTTCATTATAATTATTTTCTTAGAAAGAGCGATTGATTTGAAAGTTTCATTTAGGTTCTGAATGAATTCTGTTAGATTCATTTTTAAATAAATTAACATCGAAATTTAATAAATTATTTCATTTCAATAAAACGGAACATTGATAATTTTTTTTTTAATGAGTAAAGGTTATTAATAAAGAATTTTCAGTGACATTACACACACACACACACTCACACACAAACATCGTGCACACACGCACACACATGCATAGGTACATAATACATACACATAGAGCACATTTCATAGTTACATTCAATCAGGAAAGACTCAGGTCTAAAACACAACCACAAACACACACAACAGCTCCCCCCCCCCGACATATATATATGTGTGAGTACATGCATATACATACGTACACACATACACACACGTTCATATATTAGGTTGGAAAGAAATCTTTTCGTATCTATTGGGATTCTTATTTTCGTGGTACTTTTTCAATACTTACGGTAAACAAAGCATTAATTTTAACATTCTAATGTTATTTTCATTCATTCCATAATGGTTAAATTTATATCGATTTTCTCCCAATTTACAACTAGTTTTGATTAGATCGATATCAAAGACTGCATGTTGCATGAATTCAAAAAGGTCTCTCCAGCAATCAATGTGGAAAGAAATAGTTTTTCTTTTTATTGGAATGAAGAACAATGTTTGGCGCCAGTTTGTCTCGGACATTTTTTTCTCTCGCAGATTTGCCTGGAGCTGAACGACCAAGTTTTGGTAATGATGGGGTTCCGAAAGCGAGAATTTTCAAGACATCTTCATGAACAAGAAAAACTAAGCTTTTCTAGTGAATTCCACAGCATCTGAACACTTCTCAGCTTAATCAAAGAGTTGCTCTTTGATCGTCATTGAAGAGTAGACTTGATACCGAACTTTCACTGGGTAAAATCATCACAAATGATGAAAATTGGGTTCTTTTTAATCATATGGAACGAAAACGAAATTGCACGGCACTCACGGAACAAGGAGGATATATTATCAAACCAGGACAACACCCGAACAAAGTTATGCCCTCTGTAAAACATGAAGTCTTACTGGCACTCCGCCGGTTGCGACGACGAGGGCTCCAGTTGATCCGATCAACGGAACAAACTGCTCGTGAAATTAACTTTAAAGTGGCTGAGTACTCCGCAGACACGTGTAATCTTAACGTAGTTCTCAGGGAAATTCAGCGTGACACAGAATGTGACGAGGCTGGCTCTTTGAGTTACAGGTACAACTCATGTTTATCAGCTGAGTGGACTGGAGCAATGTGAAATACAGTGTTTTGCTTAATGACACAATTCGATGCTGGTTTTCGAACTCATGAGCTTACGATCGCGAGCCGAATACGCTAACTGCTAAGCCATGTGCTTCCATGAAGTGTTAAACCACTATGAAACAGCAAACACGAAGCAGTTTTGTCATCGGTTAGAAGTACCTCACAAACATCTCGTGCATGTTGTTATTCAATTGTAAACGGATTCTGCCGTTATACGATTGTGCAAGACAACATGTTGCCCAAGTTACTTGGGAAACGATTAGGGCGCTAACTATGAAGGCCTTGCCTCAACTTCCTTACTCTCCCGATTTTGCTTCAACAAACCAGCTTGTTTTCAGATCATTACAGCATTATTTAGAGGGAAGACACTTTATTGTATGAGCGAGTGTGAGTGCGTGCTCATGTGTGCGTGTGTGTCTGCGCGCGCGCCCGTGTTCATGCATGTGTATGTGTGTTTGCTTGCACGTGTGGATGTATGTGTGCGTTTGCGTATCTCGGCATGTCAATGAATATGCGTATATATGCTGGAAGCTGGTGCTTTTGACGCCCAAAGAATCTCAAAAAGTGCTGAATTGTCCCGGAGTGAATCATCAACTTCAATGGAATAAATTGATTCTCTGACATTCTAACATCTATTGAGCAATCTCACGTTTGGTCTGTACATTCAAACTTTTAAGGCGCGCGCGCACGTGTGTGTGTGTGCACGTGTCTGCGCGTAAGCGTATGTGTGCGTACGCGAGCGTGTGCCAGTGTGAACATATAAGACAAATATCACTGTGCTACATGAGGTGAGACATATTTGCAGTGTTTATAATGCAAATTTTAAAATTTCGAACAGCTCTCAAAGAATGAAAGAATAAAAAGAATAGTAGAGAACGGGTCAACCGTGGATGTGGTTGCGTCGTTAATAAGTTCTCTTCGCAGCCATGTGTTTACTGGTTCGATCCCACAGCGCTGTACTTTGGTCAAGTGTCTTCTACCGTAGTCTCGAGTTGAGATACACATGAGTGTTGGTAGATTGAAAACTGTGCTGAAGACTATCGAATATGTTGGGGTGTTTCACATGTCAGTTTGCAATGATCGTTTCCTAAATATTATTCAACGGTCTTTCTCCCTTTGGTTTCGTTGTGTATTTCTTCATGCTTAACGTTGAAATCTCTCTCAGATTTTCGTAAAATATCTGCAATAGACAGAAACATAAATGATGTTATTCTAAAAAGAAATGTATTTTAATTTTACAGAAAATGTTAGGTGAGTGCGTGTCAATGCGCATGTTTAATGGTTTTTAAGAAAATTATATGTATGTATGTGCATATATTAATTTATTTGTAGTTTCAGTGTTTCATATTCGAGGCTCTGATGAAGCTATGTGTTACTCAGGCACTCAATTACGAGTCCACACTGTATCTGACAGCAGAAACAGCTCTAAGCTAGCGGAGTTCATAAGATAATCGTTTATTCCTTCGTCATTTCATTTTCCTGTATACACACACATAATATGAAGCCTGGACCCGTAAAGAAGGACGATATAGAAAAGGTCGGTAGACCTTAAAGAAGGTCTCTCCATTTTCTTTAAAGTAGAGTGAAGTCTAACAACCCAAACGCTAGATCTCGCTCTCCTGACTCGTTGCATTATATTCTATAGACGTTCAGTAGGTGAGCATGAGCAACGATGATTTTCTGTGAAGAGTACTCGCTGTTTGTGGTTGTCTTTCTGACAGATACCAGTTCCGTTTCAAAAAGAAAGAAATAACAATGGTTGCCTTCCCACCGCTTTATCAATGAAAAGAGGTAAATCGAGTTTGTTTCTTGACGATGTTGTTGAACAAGTTTATATAAATCATCGTAATTAGCAAAAAAGTATTTCGTCTGCGTTGGCCAATGTTAGTTTATTTTAAAGAATAAATTCTATTGACCCTTACATGACTTCAACAAATATACAGTACAGTACAGTTTCTACTTCGCGGATTTTCACCTATCGCGAGGGGTTTTGGAACGTAACACCCGCGATAGTCGAGGGATTACTGTATATATGTATGTATGCACTACGTATTTGTGTGTATGTGCGTCAGTATGTATCTGTATATGTCTGCATTATATTACTGTGTTTGTGTCAAAGAACATATTATGATATCGTGTTCTGTATGTTTATGCTCAAATAATTCTATATGCATGTAGGAGTATAACATTGCAATATAGAACATGTTTCTCCTGTACCCAAACATTTACCCAGACGTGTTTCTCCTGTACCCAAACATTTACCCAGACGTGTTTCTCCTTATGTATGTATATATATATGTATGTATATATATATATATGTATGTATATATATATGTATATGTATATATATATATATATATATGTATGTATATATATATGTATGTATATATATATGTATATGTATATATATATATATGTTTGTATATGTATATATATATGTATATGTATATATATATATATATATGTATGTATATGTATATATATATGTATA
>NC_069002.1:1311671-1313052 GCF_001194135.2 Octopus bimaculoides | reverse complement strand
TATATATATGTATGTATATGTATATATATATATGTATGTATATGTATATATATATATGTATGTATATGTATATATATATATGTATGTATATGTATATATATATATGTATGTATATGTATATGTATATATATATATATGTATATATGTATGTATATGTATATGTATATATATATATGATGTATGTATGTAAGTATGTATATATATGTGTGTATTTTTCTCTATATGGATAGAATAGAGGTCTAGTTTCATATGAAATAATTCTTTCTATTAATAAAATATTACTGATTCAAATATTGGCACAAGGCCAGGGTTTCGGAGGCGGGGGAAGAGGGCGGGTAAGTCGATTACATCCACCCAGTGTTCAACTGCTACTTACTTTATCGACCAAAGAGGATGAACGGAAAAGACAATCACGGCGGCATTTGAACTCGGAACGTAAAGACGGACGAAAATGAGTCTAAGCGTATTTCCCGGCGTGCTAAGGAGTCTGCCAGCTCACCTCCTATACTTTCATATATAAAAAATACACACTCCACAGGAGCATATGATAATACATATATATAAGTATCTACACACATACGCACACATATACATATATATGTATATTTGTATATGATTATATATACATATATATGCATATGTAATTATGTATATAGGTTAATAGATAAATAGAGAATGAGATATACTTTTTATCTATACACACACACACACACACACACACACACACACACACACACACACACACACACACACACACACACACACATATATATATATTGTGTGTGTGTATAGAATAGGCATGTAAATATAAATTTAGATATCAATAAATACATGTATAGAAGTAGTATTTTCACATTTAAATGCATATTTGTATATGTAACATTAGCATTCCTGTATACGCACACGTATGTATATACGTACACACAAACAAGCACATACAATCACACACACGTATATATGTATTCGAATATTAAATTAATTTCTGAAATTTAGTCATAATGAAAATATTTTTTGCAATTACTAAACGAATGTAACATTAAATGACAAAGATTAATTGCAAGTTATAATATTATGTTTTATCAAAATATTCCGTTTTTGTAGACTGAGATTTTCTTCTCGTCAGTTTTGAAACAAAACTATTCTGTATATTAAGTGACTTGAAAAGGAATATATTTAGTGAAATGTATACGAGAGGCTGTATACATATATACATAAATACATGCATATATGCATACATATATGCATGCATACATACATTATACATATAAATAATTCCTCATCTCTTAAATATAGAACTGTATATATATATATATAAATATATATATATATAAATACATTTATATATTTAAACGAATTTATATATATATATATATATATATAT
>NC_069002.1:1310529-1311109 GCF_001194135.2 Octopus bimaculoides | reverse complement strand
TATATATATATATATATATATATATATATATATGTGTGTGTGTTTGTGTTTATACTCACACACAAAGACACACACATTAGCTCTAAAACATCGAGACTTGCAAACAAATGCCGATGCTCATAAAAGATTATGATGCCATTATAGTGAAGGTAAAGCAAAACAGGACGTTGAACTGAGGGTAAACATTATGATAAAATGTTTGTTAAAAGAATGTGCAGAGCTCGTTCATGGAAGAGCTTCCAATGTTTAGATGGAAATAATATCGTTGAATGATAGTCGTATCTTATATCTTTAAATGTGTTTTCTCTATTATAAAAATCAAATAAGTTTAAAATACCAACTAAGCTTATAGCTATATGTACTTATTTCTCTATATGTGCATCTATCTATCTATCTATCTATCTATGCATCTATCTATCTATCTATGCATCTATCCATACATCCATCCATCTATGTATCTATCCATCTATCTATGTATCTATCCAGCCATCTATGTATCCATCTATCTACTTATCTATATATCTATTTATGTGTATATATATATATATATATATGTATATATATATATATATATATATAT
>NC_069002.1:1307608-1308033 GCF_001194135.2 Octopus bimaculoides | reverse complement strand
TATATATATATATATATATATATATATATATATATATATATGTATGTATATGAATGTAGAGTATGAATTTACAAAATATTTTTACTTATATGCATATATACATCTGTATCTAGTTATCTATAAATATATATTTACGTATATGCACATTCATGTATGCATGTGTGTAAGCATGTATGTCTGTATATATATTCGCACGTCTGTGTGTTGCTTCTTATCACCATAGCCTTTAGCAAGAATACAGACAAAAATTTCGAAGTACATAATCTCGTATATAGATCTGTGTTGCTGTTTGTGAAAAGAGATTTCTGTCTTTGGGCAGACTTGAAACACAGGAATATCAATGCCGAGCTAATCACATCACACATATTATTCTTTATCTGTGTGTGTGTGTGTGTGTGTGTGTGTGTGTGTGTGTGTGTGTGTGT
>NC_069002.1:1300932-1304856 GCF_001194135.2 Octopus bimaculoides | reverse complement strand
TATATATATATATATATATATATATATATATATATATATATATATATATATATATATGCAAAAATATATGTTTAGTGAGTTTAGGAGGGACCCATTACACAGTCAATTTTTACAGTAGAGTAGCAGTTGGACCATCTTTAAAATTATAACGTAACATCATTGTCAAATAATGATTTCTTACATTTCGGATGAGGGGTGGTCTGTAATATATATTGATTATATCGATCTCGGTGCATGATTAATATTTTATTTTATCGTCGCACCTCAGCCACCACCACCAAAAGCAACGACGAATTCGGGCGGATTTGAACACAAAACGTACAATGATGAAACTAACTATCACACCTCCTCCTAGGCATTTTTCGGGTAATCTTATGAAGCATATGTATGGAAGGCAGGATGGT
This sequence comes from Octopus bimaculoides, assembly GCF_001194135.2. NCBI lineage: Eukaryota > Metazoa > Mollusca > Cephalopoda > Octopoda > Octopodidae > Octopus > Octopus bimaculoides. The sequence continues at coordinate 1,304,452 of NC_069002.1, read as the reverse complement.
CAAAGCTAGAATGAATTTGGAATAGCTGTTTAGAAGTCTGGTCTGCTCGATTAGGAACCGGAGTTAAACACCTGCAGCAACAACGAGAACCACAACCACTGCGCTCATATGAATATACACTAATATCTATCTACCATTTTGATGTATGTATATACGCATATGTGTGTGTATATGTGTGTGTATGTATGCATGTACATATGTATATATATATATATTCATATATATATATATATATACGCACACACACACACATACATACATACATATATATATATATATATATATATATATATATATATATATATATATATATATATATATACATGAATACACACACACATATCTATACTATATGCTCCAGCATGACCGCAATTGCATAGCTGAAACGAGTAAAAGAATATAAAAATTATATATATATAATACAAACATACACAGGCACACACACATAAATAAGTATATATAGGTATATATATATATATATATATACAAATATATGCGCCTCAATAGTATATATATGTGAGTGTGACTATATATAATATGATGTGTGTGTGTGTGCCTGTATATATGTGCATTTATGTATGCACGTATGTGTATGTGTGCATGTATGTATGTATTTATGTATCATATATATGTTGTGTGTGTTGATGTGTTTACGTCCCCGTAACTTAGCTGTTCGGCTTTAGAGACTGATAAAATAAGTACCCAGCTTAAGAAAATAAGATCGATTACTTCAACTAAAATTCCTCAAGGCGGTGCCCCAGTATGGCCGCAGAAGAGATAAAAGGTGAAATGTAATCCACCCTATTTGTTGTCAGACCTCTTTCCGCAAAACAATTTTACAAGCAGGATCCCATCGAATCTATAAGTATTTACCCCGATTCAATCTCTAAGCTTCATCCATCACCCGGTTTAGCACCCCGCCACCTGCCCATGTGGGTGCATTTGACGGGTCCACTCTGTTGCATAATTTCAGATCGGGAAGTCCAGTTTGAAACGTCTCGTCTTCACCCGTTTTCATCCGGGCACTGCAAAGAGAGCAAGGACTGTACCTTTGTTCAAGACTAGAAAATGGAAAATAAAAGAAAGAATAAAAATACGATGTGTGTATTGAACCCGAGACGGGGCTGATTGCGAACCGATCTTCTGAACCATTTCCTCCATGCTACGGACACACAGACACACAAACATATAGACAGACCACTTACTGAGTGAGCCACCAGAGGCTGGTGATCGAAGTTAACAAGGACGCTGCTGCTAGGTTCGCGAAGAGATATTGATGGAAGCAGCCGATGATGAAGGTGTTGGCGGCGGTGGTGGTGGTGGTGGTGGTGGTGGCGATAATGGTGATGGTGGTGGCGGTGGTGGCAATGTAGGTAGTGGCAGAGATGGGATGGTGGCGGCAGTGGTTTCGATGAAGGTTTCGGTGTTGGTGGTGGTATTATTTGAAGTGGTAGTATTGGTCGTGTTGTTGACGTTGGTGGTGGTGGTGGTGATAGTTTGTTAATGATGGTTGGGTGTCTTGATGGTGGTGATGGTGCTGGCTCAGGTTCTGCTGTTGTTGACAGTGGTGGTGATGGTGGTGGTGTTGATGGTTTTGGTGATGGTAGCGACAGTGGTGGTGATGGTCGTGGTGTTGATGGTTTTGGTGATGGTAGCGATGGTGGTGGTGGTGGTGGTGGTCTCTACGCTAGAAGTAACAATCGAATAATATCTCGCAAATCGTACCTTGCCACCGAATACATCTGACAATAAGTTTGCTTCATCAGAGTTCACCTGCAGCTAAACACATCAACAACAACAACTTAGGGAAAGTTTCGGAGAAGGGGGTAGTTCGAAGTGCTAGACATAGTAGCGAAATCTCCTTCGAATCACACCCACCAGTTTTTGAAAACACAGTGTTCTTGAATTCCCTGCATTTAGGAAAAAATGGAATGGTCACGGCTGAAATGCGATATCGTTAAGAAATTCTATGTGGTAGCTAAATCCGCTAGAAATAATGACTAAATCTCCCTGAAATAACTCCCTGCTGTGTTGGAAAAGAACAGGTTGGTTCACTTACATAGAGGAAAAACGAGGTGGCCACGGCTAGGTTTTCTTTCATCTCTGTGTGCCTGATTCAGTCAGAGTTAAGGAACATGATAGTTATATCTGTTCGAAATAACGTCCAAGTCTCCCAGAAGGAGACTGAATGATGTAATACTGGGCTCTCAGTTCTTAGGAAAGAAAAAAAAGACCGGATGATCATGGCTGGAATGCCTCTGGTAGTTAAGTGTGCTTGATCACTGCTGACATGGGGCTAAGCAGGATGAAGAACAGCAATAACGAAGAAGATAGCGAGGGGAAGTAGGGGGTCTAAATCTCTTTCACTCAGTCAGGAAGGCCACAATGATAAACACAAGGAAATATTACGTAAGTCACGTAAGGAACGTCTTTTGATGACAGTGTTACACAAAACGACAATAAATAGTTGTAGATGTTATCTAGCACCAAATTACCAATTAACACGCAGACGTCCTTGTGATCAAATGGCATTCCAGCCGGGACCATCCTCTTTATTTCCTATGTGAGGGCAGAAACCGCAACTACATTATCCAAGGTGTGCATTTCTAAGACGGTGGAACGTGACTTGGGGGTCATTTCATTGCCATTTCTTTTCGGGTTGGCTGACATTTAGAGGTTCTCCCTGCTGTAGAGTTAGTCGACATCCCCCCATTTCTCCGCGCACAAACAAATTTGTGTGTCAATACTGTAATTAATCAATGATTAATTAATTGATTTATTTATTTTCTTTGTACGAAGTAGCAAACTGGAAGAATCGTTTGAGCTTTGAGTTATTTTCTTGATTCCTTATATTCTGGATAACCTTACGGAGATCAACTATGCCTTTAATCTCTCCGGGAACGATGTCGTAGAGTACCAGTCAATTTCTGGAGTAGATGTATCTATTATATTACATTTCAAATGCAGACCAGGCAAGCCGAGGAAAGACATCGAAAAAAAGACGTTCTTGTGCTGGCCATCACATCGTAGATATCATGCATTATCTTCCGCCATGACACTACATTATACAATGTGTACTTCACATTCTTAAAAGGATAACAAGCAAAGGTTGCTATTTCTAGTATGCTCCAGCGATCGAATTGGGTTCAGAAGGCAATAAGACTGATGCTGATGAAGAATCCACTGGTGCCAAAGACGTCGACGAAGAAGAAGAAGAAAACAGTTATGATGCTGCTGATGATGATGATGACGAAGAACGTGTTGTTGTTGAGGAGGATAAATGAGATGGTAATGCTGACGATGATGTGGATGATGATGATGACTATGACAACCAACCCTAGTGATGGACACGATGACACATCCCATTCAAAGCCGTTCTCTATAAGTGGAGGAGGATTACATTAATTCGATCGTCACAACTATTTTTTGATTTTCTGTATTTTGCCATTTCTCAGAGGAATGATATGAAAATTATTTTCGTTAGACAGATTGATTGCCACACTGACAGATACACATACAC
>NC_069002.1:1296928-1300316 GCF_001194135.2 Octopus bimaculoides | reverse complement strand
ATATATATATATATATATATATATATATATATATATATATAATATTACATACAAAAATATGACCAGCAAAAGTGGACTCCTATATGCTAGAAATAGAATCATCTAACCACGAAAAAAAAAAATTTTAATATTCGGATTTTTTTAATATGCTAGACCACTGGTTTTAATTGATTAATATCAATTTCTACCCTCATTAATATCATATCATAAAAGACACACACGCATACACATATATACATAGATTCTTCTCTTTTTAGCGTAAATTTTGACCGGCCACCTGCATGACACCAAGGTTGTGAACGATGGTATCTTGTTTTTAGCCAACATCCGATAACTCTTAAGGTCTTACAGATTTTTATAGTTTCAATGTATGTATGTATGCATGTATGTGTGTGTGTGCGTGTGTTTTGTAGTGGAGTCTTGTACTTAGTACTTTCTCGGAATTTTCCTGATATCGAAAGTTCATGAAGAAAAGAAAGGTTTTATAGCAAACTCTCTAATATAGATTTCTGACCAATGTTCGCGTCATTCAACGCCTATCCCGAAGCGGTAATACACGGTTGTACCTCCCACTAATAACAAACGAAACATATAGAATAGACATACATATGTATATATATATATATATATATATATATATATATATATATATATATATATATATATATATATATATATATATATATATATACATACATACATACATACACATATGTGTGTGTGAATATAAAAGTGAGTCTACAGATACATATAAATAAGCGTATATAAACGTATAGCTACGAAACCAACGCACTTATAACGAGCCTTGATACTCCTAAACATAAGCAGACCTATAACCCACGCACGCACACGCACACACACACACACACACACACACACACACACACACATAACTAGAAACATTTACACACGCAAACGCATACACTCGTTCACCGACATAGAGATTGATCGTGGTGAATCAAAGTGCAGAGCTGCAGCGAGACGGCCCTGTCTGTCCCAGTGAGGGCGAATTGCGTCTCTGTAGACTTATTTCAGTAACATAGAGATGTCGTGAGTACACTTGAGAGGAAGATCGCTGCACTGGGGGCAGCAATTACGTGCATACATGCATACATACTTTATAAGCATTTATACACCCACCCACCCACACATACATACAAATCTTTCTCTCTCTTTATATATATATACACACAAACATACATATATATACTGACATATATATATATACATATGTATACACATATATACATACATATATTTATATATATATATATATATATATATTTGTCTTAGCGTTTATGGGCAGTTGTAAACATACAAATCTTCATCGCGCACGTATACAACCGCTATATATATGTTTATGTAACTATATACACACACACACATTCTTTTTTTTTCTTTTATGTCTTTGCAGGAGCACCGCCTTTAGTCGAACAAATCGACCCCAAGACTTATTCTTTGTAAGCCTAGTACTTATTCTATCGTTCTCTATTGCCGAACCGCTAATAACACACACGCAAATATTAAAAACGATATTTTCAAAACAGTCACTTTACATAAATTTATTCAGAACAATTTTAATCACTACTATTCCAACCACAACAGGTCATTTTTTGGTCACTTGACCATTTAAGAAGATTCTACCGACATCCTGCAAATATCATACCACTCCTGCATTTTCTTCTTCCTCTCCTTCCTCCTCTGCTTCCTCTGCTTCTTCTTCTTATTTGCCTCTTTTCTCTACTACTACTCCTGCTTAAACAAAGACAAGAATTCATATCAAACAAGAGTGAAAAAGAGAGACAGAGAGACTCAAAAAAGGAAAATGTCCCTTGCATTTGGAAACTATGGAAATATTTTTTATATATTTCATTCAATATTTCCACAATTTGTTTTTCATGCCTTACTCTAAGTTGAAAAAGTCGTAAAGACTGAAACCACTAAAATGTTCTTCACGATAAAATTATTTTAGCATTTTCTACTTTGTCTTATTTTCCATATATTCCGTGAGTTTCTTCCTGGCTGTAAATATTTTCTATTCATAATGAAACGCACTCCTTCATAAAATGCTTGATTACATACTTCAGGCTATGTCATGCTTATGATTTCTAAAAAGAATGAAATGATGCTTTACATGAAAACCTAAAGCTAGATATGTCAATAAATTCGTAATAATGAAGCAAATATATGCATACATATGTTCTATCTATCTGATTCATTATACCTTTATATATATATATATATGCAATATATGTTATATTCTGTAAGCCTATATAAACTCATATTGTACAAATCGCACAAAGCCCTCGGCAGCTGAGAGTTTGTGGAAACGTTTCGTATTTATTAATTCTCATCAGGGATCGTTTCTTTCACCGATCAACAACCGGCGTGGAGCTGAGTATAATCTGATGTGGAATGTAAAAAAACTATTAGTAGCGAAAAACAGAAATTTACATTAGAGTACATGTTAAAGGTTAGTATTTTAATAAGAAATCCACAGACAAAGCATCGTCAGATATATACATGTGTGAATGGTTATACATGTCTGTATGTGAGTACGTGTTTGTATGTCTATTATATGTGAATTATATACATTCAATATAGGGTTTTTTTTCTGTGACAGTGGCAAACAGGCACACGCATACATATATACACATACATGTATATACAAACGTAGAAACGCACACACATACGCACTCAGACATATGTACATAAAGGCAAATATTTATCTTAACACATACATATGTAAGCATATATTTATGTGTATAGGTATATGTTTACACATGTTGGTTTATAATCTCGTGTGTGTGTGTGTGTAAATATGTATATCAATATGTATGTATTTATTGAAAAATTGTTACGCCTCGCGCTGTCTGAGACAACTAAATATGGCAGTAAATACATTAAAGCCGAGTAAAAATTAATTTTAAGGCTGCAGTGTGTAGGTTCAAGTCCCAAGAGGGGTTTGAACTTACACATTGAAGCCTATAACTTCCTATGTCCCAGTTTCGACAAAATAGCGTTTAAATAATACAGAGATCGGACGAGGGTCTCCGGGCATTTACATGCACACACACATACACAAGCATACAAACACGCATGCAAACATATACACATATGTCTGCACATACTTATATATTCACATGTACATACGTATATTCTCACGCACTTGCTTATACATAAATGTGTTCGCGCGTGGTGGCGTGCACACGCATACATGAAAATGATTGATCGGAACGAAAAGGGATATAAAACTATGAAATGTTTAAATATTCTCTCTCTCGCTCTCTCTCTGTATGTATGTGTATATATATATATATATATATATATATATATATATGCGTGTATATGTACATATATGTGTGTGTGTATGTATGTATGTATGTAT
>NC_069002.1:1293840-1296268 GCF_001194135.2 Octopus bimaculoides | reverse complement strand
ATATATATATATATATATATATATATATATATGTGTGTGTGTGTGAATGTCAGTGAAACATAAATCTCTGTCTCTCTCTCTCTCTCTCTCTCTCTCTCTATTTTATACGGTATTTTTACGTTCAAGAAGTATCTTTACTCAACATTTTATGCAGTATACTATACAGAACATCTGCGTATATGCACGAGTGCGTGTGATTGTATTGTGTGTGTGTGCATGTGTGCGTGTGTGTGGACACCTTGCAAGACGAAACGTATACACAGCCACCTTAAGAAACAGGCTTGATTGCTCTACCCGCTCAGTCACCAACGGATCGAACATTCAATCGGTTGTATTGATTACCAATTACCAGTGGCACCAATATTGACCTCACAGAATGAAGACCTGTCAATGTGATCGGCAATCTCTCTCTCTCTAAAGACCTGTTGTCAGAGATACTCATCGTTGCCACAGCTTTTTGAGAAATTGGACAGAGTTCTAGCATGATTGAAAAGCAGTTCCTGTTTCATGGCACAACCATGCGAGGGCGTTAATGGCAATCGAGTTGCAGCAACCACGTATGCTTGCGTCTTTATCGCTCATTTGTTTTAGTTATTGTTTTAAATTCTTTAAAGACCATAAGTTATGATTTAAAAATGAGGATATGGCTGCTATTTCTAGCAGACTAAATGACTTCATAAAGGCTCGGTTTCCTTTCTCTCTTTTTCCTCGTTCCGTTGTTGTTGTTAATGCTCTATATTACTTTCTCATTCGCCGGTGTTCATGTAATACTACTCAGTCATCCCACCCACTCCTTCTTCCCCACTCTGTCTGTCTACCTCTCAGTCAGCCTTTGTGTCTGTCTGTCTGTCCTCTTGGGAGGTTGTCATCACTTGTCTCACACATGTAAATTTCACTAGGAATACAATGGCACACAACCTCGTCGGGAGCAGAACGAGATATACCGTAACAGAGCAAACACCACCACCACCGCTGCCATCACCACCACCATAACCACAACCACAACCACAACCACTATAACCACAACCTACAACACCACCACAAACACCAGCAGCAGCAGCGCCTGCACTACCACGACAACCACGACAACCACCACCATCACCACCAGCACCACCAATACCATTACTACTACCAACACCGCTGCCACCCAAATCAGCGCCCTGCCCGGCATCATCCTGAATAAAAACATCGCTTTTACAATCGCTGCGATTACACCCAAGACGGCGCGTCAACCGCCATCACCACCGCCGCCGCCGCCGCCGCCGCCGCCACCACCAATGCCACCACCACTATCAATACGACCATCACCTTCACCACCGCCACCACCATTTCCAATCAGCACCATCACCATCAATGTCACCTTTGAACACTGGCGTTACCCCCGCCATTAGCATAAACACCACCCGCCGCCAAACAGTTGCAAATCCAGCTCCAACACCAACACTACCATGACCGCTACAACTGACAAAACCACTAACCACCACCACCACCACCATTTCCAACAACAACAACAAGAGCAATTCTTAGATTATCAATGACAGCAGCGACAACAGAAATACCAACCACATCAATATTACACCGCCAACACCACCACCGTCATGGTCATCATCATCAACATTGTTGTCATCATCTTCATCAACATCATCATCATTATCACCGTCAAGTACCTTGAGATTCCTCAGGCTTTGTTTTCACTACAGCAGTGGTAACATCCAAATAACGACAAAAGCAGATACACACACACACACACACACACACACACACACACACACACACACATGCAAGCAAGCACATACGAACTCATTTCTCTCCCCTCTCTTACCCCCGTCTTTCTCGTCATCTTTTACCTTTTACTTGTTTAAATAATTAGACAGCGGCCATGCTGGAGCACCGCTTTGAAGAATTTTAGCGGAATGAATCAACGCCGGTAGTTTTTGCCAAACCGTTGAGTTAAGGGGACGTAAACACACCAACAGAAGTTATGAAGCGCTGACGGGGCACAAATAGTCACACACACGCATGTGTCTGTGTTTGTCCCCTACCGCCGGTGTTGGTGCATTTATGTCTGTATAACTTACCAGTTCAGAAAAAAAAAGTGCCATAAAATAAGAACCAGGCTTCATAAAATGATGAGTCCTTTGATCAATTCAATCGACTAAAAGTCCTGAAGTCGGTGCTCCAGCAAGGCCGTAGTCTAATGAATGGAACAAGTAAAAGAATAATAGAATATGTGCGTGTGTATGTGTGCATCTCTACGTGTGCTTAAGTATATAAGACTATGTATACATATTATGCATATATCCTATTTGTATATTTACATAAATAATTATATATATATATATATATATATATATATATACACACACATATACCAACATTTTTTTAAATGCACTTATCTGTGCACATGTACATATATGTGTTTTTATAT
>NC_069002.1:1285601-1290194 GCF_001194135.2 Octopus bimaculoides | reverse complement strand
ATATACACATACGTGCACACACATATATATAAGCTTTGTATTAGCACATGTGTCTATCTGTCAGCAATCGTAGTGCATCTATCCTCCGTATGCATGTATGCATGCATGTATGTATCTCTGTCTATCGATCTGTCTATCGATCTGTCTATCTATCAATATACACTATCATCTATCCATCTATCTATCCATTTATCTATCAACAGATATATTTTATATTTTTTATTGTTTCTTAAATCCATTTGAGCCATCATTTTATAAATTTGATTTAACTAATTAAGTGATGGAGCAGGAATTGGTAGAAACGAAAACTTAGTTTGACGGATTCATTTCCTTTTCCCGGACAGAAGGACGAACAGTTGCTGTCATTATGTGACAAATTGGGAATACCACAATCAGTATCATTCAAATAATCATTATTGTAATAATTGCCTGTGTCTATATGAATAAGTAAAGCGTTAATTTCAAAAATGTGAACACAAAATTATGTCCTGTTCTGTATATGTCAAATGCCTCTCCGACAAAATATAGTTCGGCGCATTTAGACGCACGTGATCATGGCTATACAAATGACACACACACACACATATATATATATATATATATATATACACACACACACACACACACACACGCACACATATATATATATATATGCACATACGTGCACACACATATATATATAAGCTTTGTATTAGCACATGTGTCTATCTGTAAGCAATCGTAGTGCATCTATCCTCCGTATGCATGTATGCATGCATGTATGTATCTCTGTCTATCGATCTGTCTATCTATCAATATACACTATCATACACAGAACAGGACATAATTTTGTGTTCACATTTTGTGTTCACGTTTAGCCCCAAGTCAGCCTTGCTCGAACATACTAATCATCAATCAATTTACAACCGTGACTAACCATATGAATATTTTTGCAACTTCTTGGGCAACATTCACCATATAAGGTTTCTTGGAACGTCCTAAAAAATTTCGTTCTGACATTTTAAATAATGTAATTTTTGTGCCCCCTAAAATGTATTCCCCCATAAATTTATTTGATCACTGCTGACCCGAGGCTCGGTAACAACAACAGTTATAATAACATAAACGAGAACAATAATGACAATAACTGTAAATTTGGCAACAAGAATATCTCACTGTGTTGTTGCCAACGAATTCATTCAGCTACTCCATCTCTCGCTCTGTTCAACAACCTATTCGTTACGTTTTGTCCTTCTGTTATCTTCCTTAAATCCCACATGAAATATTAAACTCAGCACCTCTTAGGTTCAAGCGATGTCTTGGAATCTGCCAATTCTATGTTGGCAAAATTGAAGTCGATACGTCTCAAGCGTATCTCCTGCATAATGTTGAACGACGAGTTTGTCTCAACGGCTCCCCTACAACGTCTAAACCACAGTAATTTGTGACAGAGAAATTTCCTATTTAGTTGTTAACACACACAGGTATAGATTGGAATATCTTTAGACCTTTGAATTGTCGTAGGAATAAATATGAAGTCATCGTGAAGCATTTGCCATTTGTCATTTGTCATTCGTCATTTATTAATCTGTTATTCAGCCAGAACACGCCTACAAAACTACAATATAACAGAGAAATATTTTGTAGAATAATTTCATGGCTTTTCTTGCTGTTGGCAGTGTTCAGTATTTAAGCAATAATTCGTATATCTATCGATTATGTCAGATTATACCCATCTACATTCCACTCTATGTACAAACTACATGAAAATCGAAATCTGTAAAAAACAAAAGATGACCCATACGAAAACCTTGATAATGGGATTTTGGTTTATTTGGGACCTCGGGTAGCGAAACTGCACGAGCCTCTTTTAATGGGGACTTGACACTCGGGGCTACAGTGCCTTCTTGTAACGGGAACTTGACGTGCAATATAATGGGACTTTGCTTTAAAGGAATCTTAACAGGCGGGACTGTGGTGTCTTGATCTAATGGGTCTTGCCTAACAGGGTCCCATTAAATCAAGGACTGTCACTCGAGCGTCTCAGAGTCAGAGAGATTCAGTTAAACGGAAAGCAAACCAGCGAGATTATCAATGTTTTGTTGCTTATTATGTTGATGTGCTGGAGCAACACAACAGCACCACCTTTACTACTACCACAAGTAACACCACGGCCACTACAACCGTTGCAGTCATCGTCACAATGACCAGCACCGACCTTTGACCACTAACCAGTCTCCTTTACCACTACCATCATCAATAACAGAAACAAACGCTTAACATTGGTGGTCACATGACACACTAGAAATAACATTCCAATCGCCCCGACTCAACGGAGCTGATGCAGTCAGTCGACGTGCTAGAAATATTAGTCAAAACACTCCAAATCAACGAGGGAGTAAGGAAGAGCGCTGTGTTAGACAAAGCAGTTGAATATCTGCCTTCTTAAAATAAAAGGAAGGAATGAAGTGACACTCACAATGTGTTGATAGATATACAAATAAACCGGGCGGTCACGCCTAGAACGCCTTTGACGGTATTAAGCAACTACAACAATTGCCACAACAAGAACCATCCATCAATAACCGCATCTGAAAATCTGTAAGAACAACAACAACAAAAGCAACATCATTATCAGTCATAAAAATTAATGCAAACCAATTATAATAAGATAGCAACTTATCCGCTTATTCTATCACTCTCCCTCTCTCTTGATCTGTCATTGCCTATATATCGATCAATCGTTAACCACTTATCGATCCTCATCGTTCAAACGTGGACAAAACATCAAAAGCGGAACATCTATGACACATACTTCATCAAAGAACTTTAACCAAACGGGGTCAGAGTTCAGTAATCTATCAATTAGTCATTATTTATTATATCATTAAGATATTAAGACGTCCTTTAACCATCATCAATCAGTCAATCAATGAAATATAAATCGATTTATTTAAGAAGTTTGGTTCGTTTTGCGACCACGTGATCGCGGATTCGATCTCACGCTGCTTCTCCTTTGCCAACAAGTCGTCTCCTGTAGCCTGGGTTTACAAATACAATTTCAACGAGGCTTAAACTTGTTACAGTGTAATTAAGCCTCAGTGTGCAATATCAAAGCCGAATTACAGCGGATGAATACACCATGTACGAACCCCTCCTTTCAAATGTCTCTAATGAAAGGAAAGGTGTATATAGAGACGTACTCACATACACACAAACACACACACACATATGTAGACATATATGTAGACATGTGTATGTGCGTATATTTTATATGTATGTATATATATATATATGTGTGTGTGTGTGTGTGTGTGCGCGCATAATATATGTAACATGTATGTACGTGTATGTATATAGATATATTATAGATAGATATATATGCATGTCTATATACATATATATTCAGAATGCAGGCACTCGATCTGATAGAAACATCAGCTAATATTCCCTCAAATCACGCTATATTGCACGAAATAGAGGATAGATACCTTGCGAATATTAATATATATTAATATATATATACTAATATATATATGTTGAACATTTGGATACAAGGCTAGCAGTTTTTGAGGGGAGGGGTAAGTCGATTACATCGCCCCCCAGTGCTCAACTGGTAATTATTTTACAGACTTTGAAAGGGTAAGAGAAAGATAACAACGGCGGAATTTGATCTCAGAACATAAAGACATGCAAAATGGCGCACAGCATTTTGTGGGGTGCGCTACCGATTCTGCCAGCTCGCCAACTTATTTGCAGATATCAGTATATTGTATAAAAACAATGAGGGATTGTCACAGCTGGAAAGACTTTCGACCATAATGTACTGGATGAGTGATAACAACAAAATCAACAAAAATGAAGAGGAATAGAGACACGAAAACAGAAAGGATGCCTTATAAAACCACGAGAAAAAATGTCCGGAGGACAAACAGGAAAAGAGAAAGAAAGAGAGCGAGAGATCAGTGGAATAATTTTTCAAAAATCGTAAAGACGGAAATCGAATTATCAATCACTGATGTGAATATTGATCAAGTGGAGTCAAACAAGATGTATGAGAGAGAAATGTTTTTTCATATTCTATATCTATCGAGAAAGAGGAGTGACGGTGATCATCAAATCATGATGTCAAGAGACAATCGAGAAACGAATAATAAGTATAACAAAGATAATTTATGACACCACAAATACTACCACAGCTGCTACTACCACTACTACTACTACTACTAATGCTGCAACTGGTGTTGTTACGTCTGTCAATGTTTTTTATTGAATTATCAGTATGATGGTCATTACTATTCTTGCAAAAATTATTGCTCCTCTATCCCCATTACGACTAAATATGTATGGTTATGTGAATATTTTGAGGTACAAATATACATACATATATCTATATAAATATGTGTGTTTATATATATATATATACAGAGAGAGAGAGAGAGAGAAATGGACATGGATGGATAGATAGATAGATAAGTATAGTCCTTACACGAGGAAAACAAAAGTAGCAGGTGATAGCAACAAGCGAATGTGTGTTTGTATATACATATATATATATATGTGTGTGTGTGTGTGTGTGTGTGTGTGTGTGTGTGTGTGTGTGTGTGTGTGTGT
>NC_069002.1:1284046-1285565 GCF_001194135.2 Octopus bimaculoides | reverse complement strand
TATATATATATATATATATATATACATGCATAAATACATATATGTATGCTTATGTATCCATGAATCCTCGTATCTGTGTGTGTGTGTGTGTACATCTATATAGATTCTTTTGTGTATATATGTATATATTGTCATTAAATTTTCTGTTGAAAAGAAATAAGATAAAATATATGGACTAAAATATACAGTAAAACGTCAATAGACAGATAATTACATAGTTTATATACATATCTAGATGAGTGTATGAAAGAATATATACAATACGCATATGCACATAATAGTGATGCTTCTGTGCATTGTATATTCCGATACACAATATAGGTATTTTGAAATCGTTGATACCTGCCTTCATGTGTATATGTACAACGTTTTATAACTGCATACATACGTGCATACATACATATATATATATGCGTGTGTGTGTGTGAGTGAGTGTGTGTGTGTGTGTTTGTATGCATCTTTCGATCTGTCTATCTATCAGTACTATATCTATATATCAATACATACAGGTAGAAAATGAGTAAGTGATAGGAACGGACGAATGGGGGAGAGGAAGTGATATATAGATATTTCTATATATATACCCAGCGGCAAGTGTCGTTATGCACACATACATACGTACATACACACATAAACAAACATACATATATACATGTACATATATATATATATATATATATATATATACTCACACACACACACACACACTTATGCATATATACATATACACGCATATATATGTTAATATATATATATTCATATATATATATATATATATATATATATTCATACATTCGTATATACACTCATACACTCACACACACACACACACACACACACACACACACACACGCACACATCAATGCATACAAATCTCTAAATACGTCCATCCATACATAGATATATCTCTCCGTCCATGCACCACTCCATAGCTACATACCCTTATCCTAAATAGATATTTATTATCTCTGTAAAATATCTAGCAGTGATGACTCAGAATCAATTGAAAAGATGTATAGTTCCCACCAGTAAGTCAGATAACGTTAGACTTTACACATTTTAGCACTTATGATGTATCTATGATCTTTCAAAGCCACTCGTTGTGTTGTAGCCTGGTTGAAGCCTGTTGAATGAGTCTATGGTTATGTAGCACTAAGACACTAGCGGAGTAGTGGCGTGGAAATATGGAGGGCGGGGAGTCCTACGTTGGTATTTACAGTTCTATGGCACTAATTTCGGGTGGGATTTCTCAGTTTCTTTATTTTAAATTTCCATTCTTCAGGGTGTATGTAAATATATGTGCATAGACATGTAAAAATGTATATATATATTATAAATACACACACACACATATGTAAATATATGTGCATAGAAATGGAAAACTGTATATATGTGTGTGTGTGTGTGTGTGTGTGTGTGTGTGTGTGTACGTATATGTACGTTTACATACATATATATATGTAAATATATGTGCATAGACATGGAAAAATGTATATATATGTGCGCGTATGTGTATATA
>NC_069002.1:1282176-1283341 GCF_001194135.2 Octopus bimaculoides | reverse complement strand
TATATAGACAGAATAGATATAAATGCTTATGTCTCTATTTTTATGAAATCAATTGTTATATCACTGTTCGTAGCTAGCTAACCACTTATATATAAAGTATCCTGTAAAGGGTGCGGTCGCAAGCAGGCGGCTGACGGATCGATTTCGCTTGTTAGCCCCTCGGGCAAGTCAAGGCTATAATAAGCCCGGAGCTCCCAAAGAGTTGTGAGCGAAACACTTTTTAAGTGAACTTTGTATATTCCCTATTGACAAAGTTTAGCCAACGCCAATTTAACACCACCATCAACCACGATTCCCCTCGGGTGCATATAATGGAGGCGACTCAGTTGGAAGCGACCAGAATACTCAACCAATGTGAGGGTAATTCGATTTTTATCGAATGGAGGAGATACTATTTGATAATACATCGACGCAACACTTCAATTTACGTCAGTAAAATGCGTACATATAGAAGCACAAAAAGACATATAGGCCCATATCTATCTATCTATATACAATAATCCCTAGCCATATCACGGTCCACCTATCGCGCACTCGGTACATCGCGGATTTTTCTAGCTAATGTATGTAAATTTATATCGCGGACTCCTCTGTATATCGCGGGTTTCTGCGGACGATAGATACTTATATCGTCTTAAATTTTACTTTTTCCTGTGGGAGGTTTTGGAATGCAACACCCGCGATAATCGAGGGATTATTGTATATGCATATATATATAACCACGTGTATGAATACATGTATATGTAGACAAATATATGCGTTTGCGTGTGTGCGTATGCATGAGTATACATGTGTGTGAGTATTGCATGCATGTACGTGAGTGTTAAGTGAGTGTATGCATACTTAGATAGACGCCGTGGGGCCATATTTTTCAATGATTCAAAATACATTCAGACGGAGAGCAACTGGTCAGAATTCGTGAGCCAGACTGAAGCAGGGGAGATGTACGCCCTCCTTATCCACACGGCTGTATATATATAATATAAATATATCTATATATATAGTTATATATATATATATGAGTATGTATATACATTTGTGTGTATATATATATATATATATATATATACATGTATATACTCATATATATATATATATATATATACATGTATATACTCATATATATCTATGTAAATATATATGTATATCTATACATACATATAGG
>NC_069002.1:1281359-1281719 GCF_001194135.2 Octopus bimaculoides | reverse complement strand
ATGTATATATATACATATATTTATGTATATATATACATATATTTATGTATATATATACATATATTTATGTATATATATATACATATATTTATGTATATATATATATGTATATATATACATATATTTATGTGTATATATATATATATATACATAAATTTATGTATGTATATACATATACATAAATATATGTGTATATATATGTATATGTGTATGTATATATGTGTGTATATATATGTACATACATATATATATGTGTGTATATATATATATATATACATACATATATAGATATATATATACATGTGTGTGTATATATATATATATATATATATATATATATATATATATATATATATATAT
>NC_069002.1:1273016-1278795 GCF_001194135.2 Octopus bimaculoides | reverse complement strand
TATATATATATATACTTACACATATATGCATATATATATACACACACACACATATATATATATATATACATACATACGCATATATATCTTCACATACATACACACACACATACATATATATATATATATATATATATATACATATATATATATATATACACACATATATGCATATATATACATATATTCAAATATACTTATATTTATATTCAAAAACTACATCTATATATGTCAATATATGCGGATGTACATATATATATATACACATACACAAATATCTGTGTGTGTGTATGTAAGTATATATATATGTTTTCATGCCCGCACATTTAAATACTGTGATAGATTCTTACATATATGCGTACATACATGTATACATACAAATATATATACATAAATACGTACATACATACATACAGAAACACATACGCACATATACACCAACGAATTTATGGTCATAGAAGCTGAATTTCAAAAGTTATACATTGTAAAATGCCTTATGAAAATGTAGTAGTGGTAGTGGTTGTCGTGGTGGTGGTGGTACTTTAATCAAATTGTGGCCGTACGTTTTGCTGTATTTTATTACAATATTTCATTATACTTATAATATATTGTTTCAATGCCTTATATATCAACGACGCCAATAATAATAATAATAATAATAATAATAATATTATGCCTGTTATTATTATTATTATTATTATTATTAATATTCTATAACATTACATGAAGACTTGAATTTGGGTTAGGTAAAATATCAGCTAAAAATACCTTAATACATGACTGGCATTCATTTTATCCATAGCTAACGGATATCTTTCAATATTCACTTTGACGAGATTCGAACTTAGGACTTGTTGAACGATAATTTGGCAATGTATTTCCATGGGTGCTGTAACAATTCTGCCAACTCGTTGCTGGCCGTAATCTAGTCACTTGGACATTTTTTGTAGGTGGTTCCCTCTTGTTGGGGTTGTGAGCTCGTGAGAGGGCAGCAATTATGAAGGCAGGTCTATTGAAGCGTTAGGTGTTTAGAGGTTACATGATTTTTTTTTTATTAGAAATAAAATATACTTACATCAGATACAATAAAATATATTTCAAAACACGTCTTCAATAATACCTTTGACGGGATGAGAACATAAGGAGTACATTGCATTGTCAATGAGCAGTAACATGATTGATGATGAAGCACTATTGTCTAAGATAATTATTTACATAAGTCCTCGCTTTCATTTGTATGGATATTAAACGACTGCGCACAATTAATTACTCGGATTAAAATAATTTGAAGTATAATATACATTTATTTGTTCGTAAAACACCGTGAAAAGGCATTTGTAAAACCCCACTAATGAGTAGGATGCCGGGTTGGAGGAATGCTACCATTGTGGTAGACCAGTGTTTCCCAATGTGGGGCAAGCGTTCCACCAGTGGGGCCAGCAAAAATTATGGATCTCATTAAAGTGATTCACTTTTTTTCTTATTCAATAATGTACTTTTTTTCTGTACTCAGTACGTAATAAAAGAGTTACTGGTAGAGTCTTTTGTGTTAAATTGGTCGTGATAAAGGATATTAAAAATAAAGTTTTCTACCAACCACTGGTGGGGTTATACATTTCGTGGGGGAAAGTTATAGTGGCGCATGGGGGAAAGTAGGTTAGGAAAGACTGTGTTAGACAGACTGAATGTGCCAGGAAGGTCAGCTGATGAAAGAAGTAGTGAGATGCTGGAAAGAATATTGATCAGTAAATAGAAGTTTTATAGTAGCTACTGTAGCGGGGTTGGACAGTCTAAATCGCTTGACCGGGAAAGAGCAGTCGAGAACGGTAGGATGGTTGAATAAACTAAATATCTCCGTCAAGCTGTTTGGCAGTAAATACAAGTTTGTCGTCGGTGTAGTAGCGGGGGTTAGACGATCTAAACCTTTGATCCGGAAAGAGCATCTGAGGACAGAAAGAGTGGAATGGTTGAACAAAGAAAATGTCTTCGTCAAGGTATTTGGCAGGTTAATATGTTGCAGTCAGGAAGAGCAATTTAGGACAGAAATGGTACGATGTTAGACGGCACCAAAGGTGCTTTTCCAATGTTTAATTACTTCTATTTTACATTCTTATGTTAAAGTCCCATTGGGGTCGATTTTATTTAGTTTTGCTTTTCGTGCTTCCGAGATCGATAAAATAATTACCGGTCTAGTATTGGGTCTGCTTAAATCGATTAGACAAATCCTTTAAAATGCGTGGCCCTGTGCCAAAGTTAGCAAACACTGTTAATCTTTGTAGTTGAGAGTTCTGTGTTTAAAGACAACTGTTCATCTTAAACACAATAACTTATAGATAATTCGATAATACTGTAACGATGTTAAACTTTAATAATAATTGCTTCTTACAAGGCAACTGAAGAGAAGTAATTATTTACCACATGTTTAGCAACAAGTGTTTAGCCTGAACACAATAACTAATAGATAACGATACTAGCACTACACCAACGGAAATGTTTTATCTCGACTGTAACTACGTGTTTAACAAGTGTTTAGCTTGATCATAATTAGTTATTGAGAGTTAAAACAATAATAGTAACGACGTTAACAATAATTATAGTAAACTTGCTTAAAAATAAATCTGATAAAAAGTAGAAGAGTGTGTTTATCAAGTGTTTAGTAAGCGTTTAGCTTGAACAAAATTGAAAGATAGATAATTGTAATAGGGTACTAATGTTACTGTTTTAAATATAATGGTTTCTAACATAAATACAAAGTAGCAATTAAAGTTTGCCAAAGCGGGATGGGCTACTCGACCTGGAGAAAATTCTAACTGGGTCCCACCTGCGAGGTCATGGGCTGTTTATCTTGATATGAAATCACTATGCCGCGCACTGATGGTCGTCATGCATATGCCTAGTGTAGCCTTGTCAGACGGGTAGTCATGATGGGTATACTGGACTTCGTATATTTTACCCCAGTGTCACTTTGATAGCATGCACTGCTCTCTCACTCAATAATAATAAGGATAATAATAATAATTATACTTTCTTCCATAGGTACAAGGCCTGGAATTTGTGAGGAAGGAGACAGTAGATCACATCGACTCCAGTTCTTGGCTGGTACTTAATGTTTGGACCCCGAAAGGATGACAGGCAAAGTCGACTTCGGCAGAATTTGAACTCAGAATGTAGCGACGGGTGAAATACCACTAAGCATTTCGTCCAGATTGCTTACGATTCTGCCTGCTCGCCGCCTTAATGGTGATGATGATTTCTGAAGTCTCTGGAATCCAAGGAAATTGGTTAATGGTCTGTGTTGGCAATAATCGTGTAATATAAGCGTTTCACAGACAAATTATTTGTCCACAAAATAAGCATCATCACTTTCTCTTTCCTTTCTCTACCTGTCTTCTTTCTCAGTCTATCAAAATTGAAGGATAAACATCAATTTCTTCAGATTGGTGGGTGACTGATATTTCCAAAAGGTTCTACGATATATTTTGAAGTAGGGTTATGCACTAACCTACGAAACCCGATTGTTACTTAATTTTTACGACCTGA
Organism: Octopus bimaculoides; assembly: GCF_001194135.2. Taxonomy (NCBI): domain Eukaryota; kingdom Metazoa; phylum Mollusca; class Cephalopoda; order Octopoda; family Octopodidae; genus Octopus; species Octopus bimaculoides. The sequence continues at coordinate 1,275,255 of NC_069002.1, read as the reverse complement.
AAAATATCGAAAGTAAATCCATTTTAGTCGTACAACATTACTTTGTAGTATATAATGGTTACTAATAATTCTTTCTACTATAGGCACAAGGCCTGGAATTTGGGGGGAGGAGGTTAGTCGATTGCTAGTCGATTCCACTCACGATCACAAGGTTGCGATTTCGATTCCCGATCCAGTCGGTGCATTTTGTTTTTCAATGAAGCACTTCCTTACATATGGTCCCAGTCCATTCAGCTGTAAATGAGTTACCATATGACAGAATGGCGTTCCGTTCAGTGTGAATACAGTAATCTCGGTCTCATATGAACCGTGGAAACTCAGTAAACCTTCTTATGAGCCCCATGGCTTGAGACAGTAATGTCCATGGGTTGTTGATGATAACACTGCAATGCAGATTTGAGAGAGAAGTTAATAGAAGTAAATTTTAAAAAATTGCTATTACAGCTCTCGATAGGGTGTGTTAAAATGTGAAAATAACTCCAAAAGCTTAATTCTTTTAATCTGTACTACCCACTGTAGAATAAAACTCATGCACTTATAATCTGGTAAAAGTATTCTGAACAATATATTTGACATATATATCTAGGAATTGTACGTAACAAAGGCCAAAGCCAGGAGGGTACATATCGGCCGACAAATAGGGAGTTGTAGGTGGAAAGAGTTAGAGCTGGTCCTAAGAAGCGAAAGGTGTTTGAAAGGCAATACATGAATACATATGTAGACTCGTACACAATTATATAATGGTATATAATGGTAAGTGTTTATACTTAAAGATATCCATACATACAGAATGGTGTTTATGATCTTCATTACAGGAATCTAAAGCTACGGGAGGAAGCAACGGCTTAGAAAATAACTGCAAATCCACAATTGCGAGTGAAGGTAAAGATCTATCTGTCTATCCACCTATCTATTTGCCTGTGTAAACACACACATACACACACACACACACACACGCATATATATATAATTTTTCCCGTCTGGCCATATAGCCTTTTCTGTTTGCTTTCCTGTCTTGTTTTTTGTCCGCCACTACATTCCTCCATGGCAAGGTTTAATTTGTGTATATAAATTTAATTTGCGGTCCATGGGAAGAGCCGTTTTAATGATGCGTCCTACCCAGCTCTTCGAAACGCCGGTGTTAAAACGGGGGTAGCTGATGAAGGAGAATGTTCTCTCTGTGGCTTGTGTGTTTTCTCGTCTACGTTTTGTTTGCAATGTCCTGTACCCAGATATGCACCTATACATACAGGTGGATGTCGGTATGCACATACCTGTACGTATATATGCATATACTCATTTACTATTTATATATATATATATATGTGCCACATATATATAGACATGCCACTGTGAATAAGAAGCTCGCTTTGCGGCGACCAGGTGGTTTCGGGTTCAGTGTCACTGCGTGGCACTTTGTCTTAGCGTTTTATTCTAACAGCCCCGTATCGACCAATGCCCTTTGAGTGAATTTGTTAAACGTAAACTGTTGTGCGTGTAAATAGATAAATGGATTGATAGATAGATAGATAAATGGATGGATAGTTAGATTTTATACAGATAGAGAGAGAGAGAGATAGATTAGATCGATAGATAGATTAGATAGATAGATAGATATACAAACACACTGATAACGATTTGTAGATATGAAATAATAAACACTATGCGTAATGCCGAGCAAATGTTTTGACCAAAGAAGGGTAAGTTGTGTTATATCTACATAAACACCAGATGAATAAAAGACGTGATAATGACAACTAGACTACTTCTCATCACAGATGGAACAGATTAGGGCCGACCTCGGCTTAAGCAACAATAACAACTCGTATAAATTGCCAAGTTCTATAAAATAGGCAGAACTGATATTGCGAACATAATTAAGTCCCGTTCTTTACAAATTATATGCAGCATATACAATTAAGAAATAAATGTTTATCATAATTAAGATTTAATTACACATTGTTCGAGGTACCAGACTTTGATGAAGTTATATCTAATAGGGGAATACAGGCACATACATACATACCTATATACATACATGAATTTATGTGCATGACATTTTTTTATTTGGTATACATGTATATATATATAAATATGTATATATATATATATATATATATATAGATATATATATACACACATATATACACTTATACATATATATATATATATATATACACATATATACACTTATACATATATATATATATATATATATATATATATATATACACATATA
>NC_069002.1:1272314-1272680 GCF_001194135.2 Octopus bimaculoides | reverse complement strand
TATATATATACATATATATATAGTCTAATGGTTGAACATAATAAAAAAGAATACATGTGTATGTATGTATGTATGTACGTATATATTATTATTATCATCAACCATTAGACAATAGACATGCTGGAGGACCACTGTGAAGGCACACTTACGGTCCCGGAAGACTTATCCATATATACTCAAAGACAGACGCACAGTAATATCTATCTATCTATCGATATTTTATATATATTGCTATATATTCCTAGATATATGTATATATATATAAATATGTAATAACATAAATATAGTAAATATATATATATTCGAATATATTACATAAATGTGCATATATATATATATATATATATATATATATATATATATATA
>NC_069002.1:1270830-1272304 GCF_001194135.2 Octopus bimaculoides | reverse complement strand
TATATATATATATATATATATATATATATATATAGATAGATAGATAGATAGATATGAATATATGTATGTGAACGTGTATATGTCAGTAAATTTGTGTCTACATATAAACGCACGTATTTCTATGCATATGTAACTATGCGTTACACACACACATGTTGATATTAGTGGGTTTCTTTATAATAAACAATACAATGCACACAAGGTATTCTTCGATGATTACTATACGGCCGTAGATGACGGCACATGTCTTGCGATGCAGTGCTCTGGGATTGAAACCGCACGGAAGGTTATAATATGTACTACTTCATCACGAATATATCGTCACCCATTTACATACTCTTATAGGCGAATATATATATATGTGTGTGTGTGTGTGTGTGTGTGTGTGTGTGTGTCTGTGTGTGTGTGTGTGTATATACATGTATGTATACGACGTAATATAACATGTGTACTACATACATATATGTATACAAAAATCTGCTGACATACATATATACACACACATATAAGCGCACACAGATTTGTAACTATATTAATGCAATCATGTTTGCGCATAGTTTTATATATACGTGCGCATGTGTGTGTGCGTGTCTGTTCCAGTGTGTGCATATATGTGAACGTACATACGAGTGAGTGTATATATATATATATATATATATATATATACAAACATAGCACACAACCTTACGTCAGTGGGTGTGCATACGCAAACAACTGAGAACTTGTATATATACATCCGCAATTATTTACTCTAATTAATATATTTCATTCTACGAGTTATTTTAATAATGTCCTTAGTTAATTCCATTTTCTAAATATTTGAAGTGTTCATAATAATAATAATAATAAATAATAATGACAAACACAAGTAATATATTAATAAAAATCATATCACACGTATTTATTATATACTTCGGTGCATTTAATTTGCGCTTTTTATATAATTAGTACGCTGGATTAAGTGGCTTTCATTACACACACATAATTACATACATATAGATATATACACACACATACACACACACACATACATATATATATATATATATATATATATATATATACACACATAAAAATAATGTAGATATATATACACACACATATATGTATGTTAATATGCTTACACGCGCGCTCACACACACGCATGCACGCACATACACTGATATACACGCATAGATATATACACACATAATATACATATACGTATACATATAAATACATGTACATATATATATACGCATGCACATATATATATGTTAATTTGCACAAACATTCACAGATATGTGTATATATATAATATATGTATATACACACACATACACATATAATACATACAAACAAATATATATATATATACATACATACATATAATACACACAAACATACACACACACACACACACACACACACACATATGTCATATTCTTTTACTGGTTTCAGTCATTGAACTGCGCCCAGGCTGGAGCATGGCCTT
>NC_069002.1:1267521-1270200 GCF_001194135.2 Octopus bimaculoides | reverse complement strand
ATATATAAACTTTTGTGAAAATTAGTCGATACAGTTGCAATGATTAGCAAAAGGAATTTTTTGCTAATAATTTAAAAGGAATCAACTATTTAAATATTTTCTTTTATTTATCTGAATATCACTAACCTTTGTGGAAGAAGCTTGCATATAGTGTGTAATTTATGTCTAGTGTGTATGTTGTGTGTAAGCGCTTTCGTTTTCCAACTTTTCAAGCATACGGGTTCCGATTTAGAATTTCGATAACGTATTCTTCTTGTCTCGTTCGTAGTTGATCGTTTTCATCTTATAGTAACAATGCCTGATGCGAACCAATAGCCATGTATATACCATAACTCAGTTTTTAGTCATTTTGAGATCAACCACGGCTGACGAAGTGAAAAGAATAATGAATGCAAAATTATTGAAATCCTACAAGGTAAATTCTGGTATGTATTTCGTAGGCAATGTATCTGAAGTCTAATTGTTAATTTCTTTTAATGTACAAAAGAATAAAAACTTAGAAGAACAGACAACCTGTTGGATTCTCGCGAGCAGACTCTAAATAAATCAGTTAGATAACCTAGAATAGCACTGAGTTTGATGGCTGTCTAGATATAAGTTTATATATATATATATATATATATATATATATATATATATAATGCGTGTGTGTGATGGATACTCCCATCGAAGACGACTTACGGGCGTTCAGTTTTGCCGAATGACCCGCACAAATAATTTGTGTACAGTGGTCAAATGTTCGTGCTGCACATGAGGTCACTCTCTCCATCAAAATCGGCGTTACCTGAACAGGTGCCACGCGTCAGGTGTTGAAGTGATTGCAGAGCAACGTGAGAACACACCTCACCACTTTGTCTTTGCAACTGGATCCACGATCTCGTGATCGTTAGTTCAAAGAACAGACCACCATGCTATATACATATATAGATGAGTATATACGATATATATGTACGTATAGAACATGTATGCATGTATATACATACCGTAGTTTCTAATAGAGGCATATGGCCTATAGACATGTGGAGGAGGATATACTATTACTACTTAACCCTTATATTATTTAAGGTACCTGAAAGTGTGAAGGGCGAAACAGATGACCGCGGCATTTGAACAGCCAACATAAATATGTGTACACACACACACTCATACATAAATAAATCTATACATATGCTTGTGCGTGTATGTGTGCAACAATGTATATAATTGAAAAGCAGGAAATCTGCAGCCTAGAACTTTTAGAGGATAATAGAAAATGAAACCAGGATATTGATAAGGGAATAATTATTCATTAGAATAGACCCTAAGGTATCACTGGTATATGTTCCACTGAAGAAGTGCAAAACTTGTTATGTATTCTGGAATCGAAAGAGAATAAAGTAAAACGACCAAGAATTTCAAATATCATGTTTGTATTGTACTATTATAACTATACAATATATACATACATATATTCGTATAAAGGAATAACAATACCAATCTGTTTTTTCTGTCTGTCTGTTTCTCTCTCTCTCTCTCTCTAAATATATATATATATATATATATATTTCTCTCTCTCTATGTGTGTATGTGTTTGTTTGTCTGTGTGTGTGTATATATATATATATATATATATATATATATATATATATATATATATATATATATATATATATATATATATATATATATGAGCGTGAGTGTGTGTATTAATGAGCAAAAAGTTGACAGTGAGATCGAAGTTAAATAAATATTCTGCGAAAATTATCGAGTAACCCTGCAATGTAATAATATAATTTTGTATACAGCTTGATATAAACAAACATGAATATGTGTGTGTGTGTGTGTGTGTGTGTGTCTGTCTGTCTGTTTATGTGTTTGTGTGTGTTCGTGCATGCGTCTGCAACTCAATATGCTTTATATATACATGTTATTCTTCTGGCGATGTACTTCTAGATTAAAACATTCGGCAATCATATTCGGGGTCGCGTAATTATTCGAGCGCGAAATCATTTCCCTACCCACACGCTCATATAACACAAAAATAAGGCATCAACAACGCTACATTCGAATCAGCCCCATAAGTATAACTGCTATCTTACTTTCAGCGCTTTTGCTTTACTTTTCTTTTCCGTTTTTTTTTTCTGTTTTTTTTTTCTCCGGTAGTTACACTGGTGGAATGTGGTTGCATTTCACACATTTGGTACAATGTAATATAAATAATTATAAAATATATATGCACATTCACATTTGTCTGTTTTTATACCTACAGACGTGTGTGTGTGTGTGTGTGTGTATTTCTAAAGACATATGCGCATACACACACACACACACACACACACACACACACACACACACACACACACGTATATATATATATATAAATTGAAATGTAATTTATCGATGAAATTTTTTAAATGTACATTATACCTTTTATGTGCTACGACGAGTGTATAAAGAAGGAAACTATTTAGAGAATATCTATCTATCTCTCTATATATATTTATGTGTGTGTGTGTGTGTATATATATATATATATATATATATAAAAATATATATATATTAATATATGCTTATATATATATATATATATGTATATATATATATATATATATATGTATGTATATATTAGCAAGTACATAAGTAGAGTATATACTCAGACACACACACACATCCAATCTATCTCTCTATTTCTCTCTCTAT
>NC_069002.1:1264534-1266618 GCF_001194135.2 Octopus bimaculoides | reverse complement strand
TATATATATATGTGTGTGTGTGTGTGTACATATATTTATGTACCTATGTGTGTGTGTGTGTGTATATATAATATATATATATGTATGCGCATACATGCATGCATGCGACCATGCATACACATATATATATATACACACACACACACGCGCGCGCGCATACACATTTCAGTTTCCTATCACCTCCATATATTTATATGATACATAGAAAGATATATAGCCATTATTTAATATATAAGTGCATATAATTCATGCATAGATAAATTATATAGTGTAAAATGTAGCATTTGTATGTAAATTTAATATTTCTTATATTTTCTATATTATACATGTATATGTGTAATATTGCATAGCCATAAAGCACATTAGAAGCAAGTTGGCCAGTTGAATAAGATTTAAGTGTATATATGTTTATATTTAATATGTATATAAATATATACATATATGCAAATACATGTATTCTATATATATATATATATATATATACATACGATATATATATTTTGTATATATCTATCTGTATATTGAAATTCCATGTTAATATCTAATGCATAATATAAATATATTTAATATATAAAATAAGTATAATCCATATGTAATTTTCTCTAATGTATATAAAATTTATAAACTGTGTGCATACATCAATATAATACATGTGTTTATGAATATACACACACAAACTGCCCATGCACAAACACACAGACGCACACATTTATTTGTTTATTACATTATAAAGATGTATATCAACTATACATACATACACACATATATATATATATATCATATTCATGAACATATACACATATTCACACATACATATAACTATATGTATATATATATATAGATCTATGTGTGTGTGTATATATATATATAGAGAGAGAGAGAGACACACATGTTCTGTAGCTAAACGAATATCAAAATTCTACTGGTTTACAATTTTCTAAATAAATAGTAACAAGATTTATACAAAATATCCAAACGGGGGCAAATATATTCAACATAATCCTAATTAGATACAATAAACACTACAAGATATATATACATATTCACATATATCTGGTCACACACATACACACGCAACAATGAGCACGTAGTTATATACAATTTTAAATGATATTTTATACTGTTTTATCTTAATACACTTATATACGCATTGCATTATATACCCATTTGTCATATACACACCCATTACACGTAGAATTTTTACAAACACTCTCAAGCAAGCAAACGTATATCTACACACACACACACACACACACATATATATATATATACATATATATATATATATATATATATAGGTGTGTCTATGTAGAGGTATGTGCATATGTGTGTGCATGTAACAATATGCTTACTTGCATACATAGCACGTGTATATATACATATAGCTATAATATATATTAAAATTATGTAAGTATATATATATATATATATATATATTACATGATATGATATATATGATATATATATAAAATGCAGCTTTCACCTTTCTGTTTGTCTATCTATCTGTTTGTCTATCTATCTAACCGTCTATCTGTCTATTTATCTACCTTCCTAGCCATCTATCAAATAATACACACACATACACACACACACACACACACACACACACACCCACGCACACACACACACGCACACACACATATATATATATATATATATATATATATATATATATACATATTCACAATAACAAATATGAACATATACAGAGAGACAAGGGGAGAGGAAGATGGGGAAAAAAGTGAGAGCAAGACTCACATAGCACATGCATAGTACTGACTTACACAGTAATAGCACACATGCCTGTATATTGTTATATTTTATATAGTTTAAATACTAAGTTGAAATTTAACACGCCGTGTCTTAATTTAATCATGTTATATACAAATACAAATGGGTCTCCCCTCTTTCTACTAATCTCCCTCTCTTTACACACACACACACACACACACACACACACACACACACACACACACACACACACATATATATATATATATATATGCATACATATTGTACATTAGATATATCATGTTATGCATTTACAAGGAAAGGAAAGATTTGGCCTCCTAATCAACGTCGGG
>NC_069002.1:1262983-1263536 GCF_001194135.2 Octopus bimaculoides | reverse complement strand
CGTACGTTCGAATTCCTCACGAACGGTGCAGAGGATACCGAACGGACGCATGTACGTCCGAATTCCGCTCTAACGGTGCAGAGGATACCGAACGGACGCATGTACGTTCGAGTCCCGCTCGGACGGCGCAGAGGAAGGTCGGACGGACGTACCTACGTTCGAGTTCCGCTCGGACGGCGCAGAGGGATGCCGAACGGACGCACGTACGTTGGAATTCCGCTCGAACGGTGAAGAGGGATGCCGAACGGACGGACTTACTTTCGAATTACTCATGAATGTTGCAGAGGGAGGCCGAAGGGACGCACGTACGTTTGAATTCCGCTCCCACAGTGTAGAGGAAGGCCGAACGGACGCACGTACGTTCGAATTCCGCTCCAACGGTCTAGATGGAGGCCGAACGGACTCACTTACGTTCGAATTTGGCTAGAACGTTGCAGTTGGAAGCCGAACAGACGCACGTACGTGCGGCTTCCGCTCGAACAGTGCAGAGGGAGCCTGAACGGACGCACTTACGTTCGGATTCCGCTCGAACGGTGCAGAGGGAGGTCGAACG
>NC_069002.1:1259308-1259725 GCF_001194135.2 Octopus bimaculoides | reverse complement strand
CGCACGAACGTTCGAATTCCGCTTGAACTGTGCAGAATGAAACCTTAGGGTCGCACGTACGTTCGAATTCCACTCGAACGGTACAGAGAAAGGCTAAACGGACGCACGTACGTTCGAATTCCTCACGAACGGTGCAGAGGATACCGAACGGACGCACGTACGTTCGAATTCCGCTCTAACGGTGCAGAGGGAGGGCGAACGGACGCACGTACGTTCGAATTCCTCACGAACAGTGCAGATGGAAGCCGAACGGACTCACGTACGTTCGATTTCAGCCCGAACGGTGCAGAGGGAGGCCGATCGGATGGACGTACGCTGGAATTTAGCTCGAACGTTGCAGAGGGAGGCCGAACGGACTCACTTACGTTCGAATTTGGCTAGAACAGTGCAGAGGGAGGCCGAACGGACGCACGTAAG
>NC_069002.1:1245594-1257925 GCF_001194135.2 Octopus bimaculoides | reverse complement strand
CTTGAACGGTGCAGTGGGAGGCCGAACGTATGCACGTACGTTCGAATTCCATTCGAACGGTGCAGAGGAATCCCGAACGGACGCACCTACCTTTGAATTCCGCTCGAACGTGCAGAGGGAAGCCGAATGGACGCACGTACGTTTGAATTCCGCTCGAAAGGTTCAGAGGGAAGCGAAACGGACGCACGTACGTTCGAATTCCGCCAGAACGGTGCAGGAGTCCGAAACGTCGCACGTACGTTCGAATTCCGCTTGAACCGTGCAGAGGAATCCCGAACGGACGCACTTACGTTCGAATTCCGCTCGAACGGTGCAGAGGGAAGCCGAATGGCCGCACGTACTTTTGGGCACTGGGTTTGCAAACTTCTCATCAATGGTCCATAGATATTTTTATTCTCTTGCATTTTGTTGAAAATATTGGTGTCTTGAAGACAGCAGATTTTCACAACAGAGCAAATATTTTTGTCTTGTGGTCCCACACAATAATTCTAATCGATTGTGCTTTAATTTGGTGGAATTTATAATTTCTCGCAATATCCTTTCGACCCATTTTCATTGGGTGCATGTTTATGACTGACACCGTACCATAAAATGGACATCGGATTTCCCACGTTTACTGCGGCAGGTTATGATTTAATAGAGATTTTGGTTGCTATTCCTAGCAAGTCGATCGACCAACCATATAAAGATTAGCTTTCATTGCTCTATCAACAATTATTAATTGTTGATCAACTCTAAATCCGAAGCAGCTTAGCGGAACTTAAGAAGAAGCAAAAAGTACAAGAGAAAAAAATCTGGTAAAATCAGGCATATAATATATGGAGAACAAAGGTCTTTTAGACGCTATTTGGTCCTTATCAACTAGCATTCTTCGTTATCAATTAACGCTACCCGCGAATAGCTACAAATCTCAACAATTGTTTAATATTAAAAGAAAGAGAAAAAGTAACAACAGAAAAACACAAAAATAAGCGGGAGCTGCTGTTGCAAGGCAAACATGTCAATTATCATCATCATCGCCGCAGTTAACAATAACAACACTAAGATTACTGCACAGAAATAAAATAATGATACAAAAGAAAAATACAAAATGGAATTAATGTAAAGCCATGCATGATTATTGCAATGGAAGAAAAATATAAAACATAATCTATAAAGAATCATGCAAATTGCTTCGATGAAAGAAAGAATAATTCGAAATGGCGTCATCAAGATCATAAAGCGTAACAAAAAAATCAACAGCGAAAAGATTATCAACTGTCGACTGTAGAGATTAGAGAATACCAGTTGAAACAAATAATCGACTGTTACCGCTACACTAAATTAAAACGAAATAAACGAAGAAACAAAGAAATAAATATGGTAATAAAATTATAAAAAAATTGTTCCCGTATAACAAATTAGAGATCAGTAAAGAACGGGGGTGATATTTTAATTGGGAAAAGCAGATAAAAAAATGTAGGATGTGGGACGGGGAGAAACTATTATACTGTTAATGTTAAGACGATAAAGAGATAGAGAGATAGCGCGAGAAGTAGGGAGAAGAAAGATATGAAGAGAGGGGAGAAAATAGTTTTAAATAGGATCTAGTTACTGTGATCGTTTAGTTGACTCTAGAAAAATCGATTGAAACAAGCCACCACCACCAACATAGAATATCAAAGCAAATATATAAAGAAAAACGTTTATAAACAAACAACGATTTTGAGGGTGAGTTATCAATATACAAACAATTACATTTTCATAAAGCCTGATAAGGAATTCATTTGCCGTGCGTATGTATGTATGTATATGTATGTATGAATGTATGTGTGTGCGTGTATATATATATATATATATAGTTTAAATTTACAGAAAAACAAAAGACGAAGACAGGTGTATAAACAACAAATATATATATGTATGTATGTACGTGTAGCGGTTCGGCAAAATAGACCGATAGAATAAGCATCAAGCTTAAAAATAAAATAAGTGGTAGAGTCGATTCACTTGACTAAAAAAATTCTTCTAGGCGCTGCCCCAGCATGGCTGCAGTCAAATGACTAAAATAGTAAAAGAGAAAAATATACATATCTATATATACAACGTAGTTTTTATCAAGCCGATTCACTTGTGCCCATAGAAGGAGATAGTTGCCCAAGGAGCAGCGCAAGGGGATTGAACCTGTGAACACGAGGTTGGAGGCGAACTTGTTAATCACACAACAATACAATTCAATTAACTTTTTGCTGAAGGCAGCGAGCTGGCATAATTGTCAACGCGCCGAGAAATAAGGCTTAACGACATTTTATTTGTCTCTACGCTCTGAGTTCAAATTCCGCCGAGGTCTACTTTGCCTTTCGGGGTCGATATCTATGTGTGTGTATGCATGTGTTTCTATATATGTATGTGTGCCTATGTATGTGAGTGTAGGTTTATGCGTGTTAATATATATGTATGAATGAAAGCATGCATGTTTGAACGTGCGAATGTATTCACGTATTTAATCCCCGCAATTGCATGTGTGTTTGTTTGTTTGTGTGTGTCTGTGTGCGTATGTGCGTGTGTGTGCGAATGTGTGTGTTATAAAAAAAAACGCAACCGGAAATAAAAAATGGTCCTTGTATGACCGCTACCCCGACTCTAACCCGAACCCTAATTAGCTGGCAAGAGGCCAACCTATATATTCAGTAGGTGACGATAGGTCGTGTTCCTCGTTTTGATTTATGGAGAATTGCTAAGCGTGTTCGAACGAAGGCCAGGCTTCACTTGAAAGTTCCAGATAATTCCATAATTTACAGCATTAACAAAATAAATACATAAATAAAAAATTCGATGCATAAATTTCCGCCGGATGAATCGTTGTTATTGTTGCTGTTGTTGCTGGTGGCGGACGCTGTTTTCGCTTTCGTCATTCTTTTCATTCTTCTTCTTCTTAATCTTCTTCAACGTCACCGACATCATCATCATCATCATCATCATTTCAGACGTCGTTATCATCATCATCATCATCATCATCATCATCAACGTCGCCATCATTGTGAGCGTCTTCCTCATAAACATCATAGACATCGTCGTTGTCATCATAATCATCGCTGCCGTATAAAATTACCTTTGTGTGTGTCTTCTTTCTACTTCATCGTTATCACTCCCCAACATCCTCCGCCTTCTTCTCATCATCGTCACCTTTTTTCTTCTTCTCCTTCCCCCTCCTCGTCCTCCTCTTGCCGACTGTGTCCATCATCATCATCATCATTCCATTGTCAATAAAATAAAGTGCCAACCACAACCGAACGGTTACAAGTATAAAACAAGTTCGTTGACAACAACAATCTATTCCTGGTCTTACGTTGGAAATCATTCTTAATAATTGTATTATTTTGAAAGAGTTCACTTAGCAGATAGGCAAAGCCACAGAAAAATTACCTGAAAGCGCAGGTGCAACTGTATTGTAAAAAAATTGCTTCCAAAGCACATGGTCATGGGTTCAGTCCCACTGCGTTGCACCTTGGACAAGTGTCTTCTACAATAGCTCTAGATTGGCTAAACATTGTGAGTGGATGTAGTCGGTGAAAACTGAAAGAAGTCCGTCCTCTGTCTGTGAATTTGTGTTTGTGTCCCAGTAAACTAGCAGTTCGTTATAAGAGACCAATAGAATAAATACCAGACTAAAGAAAGTATGTGTTGAGGTTTGTTCGTTCGAACAAAACCCTATTATACAAATCCAGGCTTCTTGGAACTGCTGACAGGGGTGCCTGAAGAACACGGCAAGAGTTTTTTTTTTACAGGTGCACGCTCAGAATTGATCCTTTCACATTCACCATTCTTCCAACATTCACCCACCTTTCAACAAACTTGCTACATGGCAGCACTTCCTTCTATTATAGACACAAGGCCTGAAATTGTAGGGGTGGGGGCTCGTCGATTCCAGTACGCAACTGGTACTTAATTTATTGACCTCGAAAAAAAAAAAAAAAAGGCAAAGTCTACCTCGGCGGAATTTGAGCTCAGAACTAAAGATGGTTGAAATGCCGCTTAGCATTTTGCCCGGCGCTGTAACGATTCGGCCAGCTCGCCGCCTCAACACAAACAACAAGAAATGCCATTGCTTCGGCTTATAATAACATCTAAACAATAATAATAATAATAATAAAAACAATGACGACAATGATAATAACAACAACAGACACACCACCACTAACAACAACAACAATAAAAAGGACCAAAATGACAATTGCTAAAGTAATAACTACAAGAAAATACATGTAGAGACAAGAGCAACAATATGCACCGTACGGCTGCCACCACCACCTTACCACCACCATCACTAGTATCGCTTAACACTACCTCATCTACAACCAATACCACCACCACCGCCGCCACGACAATGACCCTGACCATCAAAACCTTTCACCAACACCAACGCCACCAAACCCCTCCCCCCACAACTAGAAGTGATCGCCCAGTGTCTTATTTCTGTTTTCGTTCTCGGTGACCTTTACACACACACACACACACACACACACACACACACACACACAAACACACAAGGTTAATCAACTGATGAAGATAATGAATATGATGATAATGCTTATGATGATGATGATGGTGTTGGTGGCGGTTGTAGTGACGGTGGTAGTGACGCTGATGCAGCTGCTGATAATATTGATGCCGAGGGTGGCGCTGCTGGCGCTGTTGTTGTTGTTGTTGGTAGTGGTGTCGGCGGCAGATATGGCGGAATGGTCATCCTTCAAATGCTGCTGATAGCGTCGCTATTGAGGATGTCTAATCTTGTAAATGGATTTAGTGCTTTTGACGATCTTGGTTTTGTTGTAGTTGTTGTTTAGAACCAAGTCAGGCAGGATCTAGCAGACTTTATGAAGAACGGCCTTCCAGCCGTGGCCATCAAGTCGTTTTAGGGGTATACAGCACGGCATAACAAGACATTACACAGCGTAACTTTTCGCTTTTAAGCAAGTTTGGTGGCCTTTTCTATCTTTCCTTTTCAGAGTCAAGGAATAATAAATACTGGCTTCAAATTTTGGCAAAAGGTCAGTTAGTTTGGGGAGGTGGGGGAAGGCGATTTGCCTTGACCCTAGTGTTCAGCTGGTACATATTTTATCGACCGGCAAAAGAGATGGAAAGTCAACTTCGGACTCAGAAAGTAAAGACGGACGAAATGTCGCTAACGATTTTGCTCCGTTTGCTAAAGATTCTGGATACCTTAAAGGAGCAATGAATAGCAAGAGGATTTAATTTAGGGATGAGGCCAGAAAGTTTGAGGAGAGATGCTTAGTCGATACAATCGATCCTCATAATATTTTCCTTTACAACATCAACAACAACAACAAGTAAATTCCACGAGGAAGGCGACAGCGATCACGACGACGACGACGACGGTGGTGGAGGTGGTAGTGGTGGAGGTGGTAGTGGTGGAGGTGGTAGTGTTAATGACAACAGTGAGGAGGATGGTAAGTATGATGGTGATAACAGTAAATTACAACTCCATTGTCAGCTTCAGAATGAATGAAATAAATGAAAACGGTAACCGTTTCCCAGTAACACTGACAATTATATCAATGCCAGCAATATCAATAACAACAACACAACAACAACAACAATAATAATACTAATAATAATAATAATAAACTGATAATAATAATAATTGATAATAACGAAATGAAAATGGTGATATAATGAAATAGGAGATAAGAAAAATGGTGGAAATTTGAAGGTCACATGGGAGTAAAAGGGCTAGGGGGAGTTAATTGAGTGAAGCATGCTAGTTATATCAGACAGAACTTATGGTAATTATTTGAACCTTTTATGATCAGAGTAACAAACTCCTGATAATGATCTTATTTTATACATGTCATAAAACAATGTGTATATATATTTGTATGTGTGTGTGTGTGTGTGTGTGTGTGTGTGTGTATGTTGTATATATGCAACTATATATGCAAATATGTATGTGTATATATGTATATATGTTTTCGTATCCATATAAATAGAAAGAAGTATATATATATTGTTACATAGACACACATTTTATATGTCTATATTTAAACGCGCGCGCATATATATGTGCATACATTCATATCTACATATACACACCAAAATTGTTTTACAGCATGTATACAGTAGATCATTATCTGGAGATTCATACTCTGATAGCTAACTGATGATATTTTGTTCAACTCACACATACAAACACGTGCATATATTATATTGTGTATACGTGTGTGTGTGTATATATGTATATATATATATATATGTATGTGTGTGTATAGAAATATATATATACATATATATATATGCATGTATATATATACATGCATATATGTATGTATGTATGTATGTATGTATGTATGTGTAGGGATTTACAGGCGTATCTTTACTAAGTAGAAAAATATAATTAATACTTAAAAGTAGAATGTCTCATTACATTAGAAGCTGGAAGCCTAACTGAGTTTCACGTAACCGATCATTCAAACGATTGAAGTATGGAACAGTCATGAGATGATAAAGTGAGCGTATTTACAAAGCGTTAGGAAAAAGCTCTTGCATTTATCTATTTTATTGTGATACACAGTATTCATGATATTGTCATGTATCTGCGTGGTATCTTCCATATCGTGTATAAAATACATATAAGATGATGTTTATAAAGTTTAGCATTTTATGTTAATAACATGTTGTTCGGTTGGTAAGTGGGATAAACCATGTTAGGCAGCCTGTTGTTGGAAATTCCTCAATAAATTAGGCAAAACGTTGTCTGCAAATTTTCACAAACACCGAAATGTATTGGAATGGTGTAGCTTTAAGGACATCGCTCCAGTTCATCGTATTCTATAATATGTTATGCATTCTCTGTGTGTGTGTCGCTTTGTCTTGATATTGCATGATAGTTGTAAAGGAGTTACTCCGTCAAAAAGGTGTCGCTCGTGTTCAGTCTTCTACAAAAAAATATAGCATGTCTGGGCATATACACACACACACACACACACACACACACATATATATATACACACGAAAATTCTAAAAGAAAAATTACGTAATATTTGCTGTTTTCGGTATTTGAGAGAGACTTCCTTAGGCTTGCATCAAAGACATGCTCTTACTTTGGGCGTCTATCAGAACTTGTTATTCTGAAAGTACCATGAGGAAGTGTGTGTGTGTACGTACGTATAATATGCATGTATTTGTATGTTAGTGTGTGTATACATGCATAAACGTATACAGATCTCTCTCTCTCTCTTTCTCTTTATACACACACACATGTACATACACACCTGTAAGAGTGACGCGGTTTTCTCTTGTCGCCACCCTTTGAAAAAGTCTATGATCACTAGAAATATCGGATTATAATTAGTTTAAAGTTAAATTATTAATTTCTTATCTTACGTGTTTAGAAGCTGTCACTAACTGCAAAGTCATGAGATTCCAAATCGTTATTTCTTTGGTTCAAAAACAACATTAAGAAAAAAATTAATGTTCTAACGTATCTCAACGTCAATGCCAGTTAAAATTTGCTCTGGTGAAGAAATATTCCAAAGAATACGGAAACGTCGAAAGATGGATGTCTCATTGACTGCATTAGGAAGCTGCTTGAAAAGTGATCCCATCATTAATACGATCAGAAGACACTAATGGATGAGATTAATACTCATTCATCGAAAATAATATATTACCTATTGTTCAAAAAAGTATCATATTAATGTACATATATAGGTATAAACATTCACGTATAAACTCGGATTATGTACAAATGTATGTGTGCGTGTGTGTACATTCTTACACAAAACACACACATATATATATATAAATAACCAGGAGGTAGGAAAAAAGTTTCGCGATTATTATTCACTAATAACGAAGCGATATTAAACCAATGCGTGTGTTGCTATTAGTAGCGCAATGACCCTCCTTGGGTTTAACGCACACACACACACACACATATATATATATATATGTATATACAAATATACATATACATGCGTGCATATATGTATATATACACACAATTATACTCATATACTATTATTCACGCGCACGTATACATGCATGGTATTGGTAACTAGCCATCGATCACTCTCCTTCTCTCTCCCTCTTTACATATATATATATATATACATATATATATATATATATATATATATATATATATATATATATATATATATAGGTGTACACATATATATATAATATATATATGTGTAAATTCGTGCGAGTGTATATCATATGCATACATACATAAATACACACGTATACGTGCATATATATATATGTATACCCATGTAAACACACATCTATATATAGGCATAAACGTATCTCTATACTCACCTATGCATGCATAAATTCATACAATACACGTACATATACATATAAACTCTCTCTCACACACACACATAAACATAGGCATACACCCACATATCCACATAACACAACTGAACAGTCAAAATAACACATCCCCTGATGATCAGCTGAAAACTGGTTAGACTCATCGGTAACGACACCAGTTTGGCATGGTTCCAGGCCCCATCACTCTGAAAGTAGCCCCAAGACCCTTGGAGAATGGGGTTGGAAGGATATTGGAATGGGGTGGCAGTTGCGAGACGTTGTTGTTACATTGGAACCAACTAAACTCTACCAAAGATCAATTAGAGACATTTTCTGCAAGTCAGAATTTCTTTAAAGTGTGAGCATGCGTGTGTATTTGTATTCATGTGTGTGTATGAGTGTATATATGTGTGCGTGTGTTTTGACTTGTGTTGTTCATATGTGCGTGTGTATGTATACGTGTGTTCACGTGTTTATGAATGTGTATATGCATTTGCCTGCACGTGTCTGTTGTGTATTTATGTGTGTGAGCGTTAATATGTGTGTGCATGTGTTTTTTTATGTTTTATGTCTATGAGTACATTTACATGTATATGTGTGTGTGCATGTGTGTTTATATGTGTGTATATGTATGTGTGTTTATGTTCTGCAATGATATTTCTGACTTTTGTGTTTTGCAGCTTTTACATGTCTTTGCGTGTGTGTGCGTGTGTGTGTGTGTGTGTGTGCATGTATGTATATATGCATGCATGGTGTGTGTGCGTGTCTGTATGTGAAAGTGCGTTTCGTGCGTGCACGTGATGGTAAGAATAGGTGTATCAATTACGATTTCGTTGATGAGCAAGTTTTACACATATATCTTCATCTTTTATCTTTTTTCTAATTTCAGTCATTAGACTCCGGCCATTGCTGTTTTTGAACCTCAAATAAGCCCTGGAGAGCCAGACCTAAAGTGAAACGCTGTTTTTATTCGAGCATAACCGTATCGTATTCAGATATATTGAATCTAAAATGATAAAAAAGAAAGCGAAGAAAGCATAGAAAAATTGAATAGATGAAGGAATATGTTGAAAGATAAAAACAGGCAAAAGAAAATTATATAAAATGCGATGGAGAAAGAAAAAGATTGTGAGGAAAAAAGAAAATGCGGAGGAAATGAAAAAATAGGAAATGACGAGAAAGATGATGACAAAAGAATGGAGATGGATACAACAGCAACACTACTAACCTTATGCTTATACAGCAGCTTTAATAATTGTAATAACGATTAATATTAACAATGTAAAAACAAAAATCCTGGGAATTTGGTAAAAAAAACAAACTATTACATAAATGAAAAAAATGTAGAAAAATATAAATTAAGAGAGTAATATGCTTCAAAAAAAGGAAACGTTTTAAGAAAAAGACACAATTGTCAAATTATTATTGGTTATATAAAAAGCCAAATAATTACTTCCTCAAAGTCACAAACATAATCACTCACACATACGCATATCTCTCTATATATATTCATATATATATATATATATATATATATATATATATATATATATATATATATATATATATATACATACACATACATATATATATATATATACATATATATATATCGCAAGGGAACGACAATGGGAAAGAAGACAAAAAAAATAATAAAGCAGAAAGAGGAAAAGATCGGTGTGAACACAACACATGAATATTTCAAAAGAAAGTAAATGTACAACTCGTTACACAAGCTGGAATACATTAATGGATTAAGTTGGGAGGAATTATTAGATAATATAAGATCTGTGAAATCACATTGTTGTTGTTGTTATTATTTTCTTCTTCATCAAAGCAGAATCGTCAGCACGCCGGACGGAATGCTTAACGGTGTTTCGTCTGTCACTACGTTCTGAGTTCAAATTCCGCCAAGGTCAATTTTTCCTTTCACCCTTTCGAGTCGATAAAATAAGTACCAGTTACGCACTGGGGTTGATGTAATCGACTAATAGGAAAGTGAAGATTTCTAAAAGTTTCCTCCCCCTTCTCCTACTCTTCCTTCTCTTGCTCCTCCTCCTCCTCATCATCATCGTCGTTGTCGTCGATAGCAACATCATTTTCACCAGCATCACCATCTTCATCATCATCCTCATCATCGTCATTCTCTCTTCATCATCATCACCGAAGTCATTGTCGTCATCGTCGTCGACTTCGCCTTCGTCATCATTAGAAACATTATATATGTGTGTGTATGTGCATATGCGCATGTGCGTGTATATGTACGTGCGTTTCATATACAAATATAAACGCACACACCACAAACAGAGCATTACTGTGACAAGGCGTGCATGGTGGTACAAGGGCTAATATTTCCAAGATATCATCGGCAATAACAAACCGTATTTCTATATTTCTCAATCAAATTAAGAAAATACGGAAGATTAAAGCGAAGTAATTAAACTGTTTCAGGTCTGGGTCGTTCAATGGAGACGTCTTCTTCATTTCCATTGCAAAATTTCATTATCGAATATAGTTGGTTTGTTGTTATTTGTTTAGCTTTTATGCCTGATAGGAATACCTATGGGGGTAGGGGTGTGGTGCGTATTGACATATGTATATAGGTCTGTGTGTGGTTGTGCGCATTTGAGTGTTTGTGCGTGTATGTATATATGCATAGGTATTTGAAAAAATATCTATATATATCTGTGCATATATATGTGTATATATGCATATATATGTATATGTGTGTGCATACATATATGTAAATATGTCTATATGTATAAACATATATAGAAAAATCTATATTCTTGTGTTTATATACTCACATATTTATTTATATATATATATATATATATATATATATATATATATATATATATATATATATATATATATATATATATATACATGCATATACATATATATAAATCTATCTATATAGGAATATACATGTGTGTCTGTATATATGTGCGTATTTATTCGTGTATGTATATATATATATACGTACATATACACGCACGTACGCATTAACACACACATACACATTTTTGTGTGCATATATATAAACCTTAAAAAAACTGTGACTTCAAAAGAAATTTAAAGATGGTCTACTGGGGAAAAAATATACGAAAGAAAAGTAAAAATATGTAATACAGACATAAATAACTAAATAAATGGGCAAATATATGCAGGCACACATATATATATACATATATATATATATATATATATATATGTCACTTTAGATAAAAGAATGATTGAATGATGAAAATGGAAGTAAAAAACACCAACAATCACAAGAATTACAAGAACGAAAGAACGATGCAGACGTCACGCAAGTTGTAAGTAAAAGAATTGTAACCAGGAGATGGAGAAGAAAAAGTGGCCGAAAAGAATGAAAAGGAAAAGAAAGAATGAAAGAGGAGAGAAGAAGGAGAGAAAAACATGTGATAATGAAAAAGAAGAAGCAAAAATATTTGTCGTTGATGATGATGATAACGACGACGACGATGATGATGATGACGATGATGATGATGACGATGATGCAAATGAATTCAGTAACCACCACAGAACGTGGACCTTGATCGTAACGACGACGTTAGCAATACGAACCGATAAACTGAATGTAACAGCAAAACGAAGGAACGCTCAGCAAAGAAGCGTAACACAGTGTACGCATGCGTCTATCTATGCCGTTCTGTGTATATTTGCGAGTGCGTATTATGTGTGTGTATGTGCTTCTGTGTGCGTGTATGTTTGTGAATTTATATTTTGTGTGTGCATCGCGATTTGTCTACTGCATGTTTGATGTGTGTGTGTCCGTGTGTGTCTGAATTGTTCAGTGCACGTTTGCAAACAAGAAAAATAATGAATTCAATATAATGCAAATATTAATTGCAGCGATGGTATTATTTTGTGGTCGGACTCGGAGTTTTGCGAAACTACGTATACACACATATATTCATACATATTCACATACACACGTACAAAAATACATACATTCATATATATATATATATATATATATATA
>NC_069002.1:1238601-1245571 GCF_001194135.2 Octopus bimaculoides | reverse complement strand
ATATATGAATGTATGTATGTATGTGTATATTGATATATATATATATATGTATGTATATGTATGTATGTATATGTATGCAAAAAAGAGACAGACTGACAAACAAATCGGCAGACCAAATACGTGTGCATGTGTGAATTCGAGTGTGTGTATGCATGTTGATGTGCGTACCTGCATACATGTGAGTATGTACCATGTCTGTGTAGTTTTCTCTAACAACCCAACCCGCCGCCACCACCACCACCACCACCACCACAAGAAAGCAAACAAAAGAAAAAAATGAGAAGCACGTGACATACTAAAAATAATCTAAAAAAAATATAAAAACATGCTTCTGGTGAAGATTTTTTCAGACTACCCAGATTGCCATGGTACGCCTGGGAATTGTACTTCGTGACGTTACTAGGGATTTTAAAAAACTGTTTTTAATTATGATTTAAGATATTAGGGGACGCTGTATGCAAACAATGAATCTAGCGTTGTCGTTATTTTCTCCATCTTGGTTTACATCCACCAACAAAGCTACGAGCTGCCTTGTGAGTGGTCGCTGGACTTGTTAGAAAGTGCAGTCAAATATTTTGAAAATTACCCGCTAGTCATGTTTGAAATAGAGAAAACACGTTACACCGTGTGTTTCTAGATATGTTATGCTTGAAAAGAGAAGTAACTGAAACTTGAGGAGTCGAATGTCCTCGGACATGGTTCAACTGGAGTTTGATGAGCTGGGGTTAAGCGACTGGAAGGACAACGACAATGACTACAACAATAATTGCCAGGAATCCGGAAGCAGGACCCACTGCAGTTGCCATTTGTTACCATTTAACAAGGAATCAAGTAGTCTTTATTATTGTCGCAATTTGCGTTTGCTCTAAGGCGGCGAGCTGGCAGAAACATTAACACGCCGGGCAAAATGCTTAACAGTATTTCGTCTGTCTTTACGTTCTGAGTTCAAATTCTGCCGAGGTCGAATTTGCCTTTCGGGCTCGATAAATTAAGTACCAGTTGCTTACGGGGATCGATCTAATCACCGTCTCACAAAGTTTGTAATATTTTAACCTTTGGTCAGTAAGTGGTATTTCCCATTTATTCTGTCTAGAAATAAAAGGACACGACTACTTTTATCTTCAGACTTTGCATTTTTGATCTGGACATCAATTAATGAGAAAGATGCATGTATCGCTTACATGTCGCTTCACTTTGACTCCTTTAGTCACATAAAAGTTTCCAACGACTCATATAGTGTCTATGAGACGAGTAAAGTAGGAGTCTCAGAGGAGGTTCGAGCCGCTAAAAATGGAAACTGAATCTCTCTGGAATTACATCTTACCGCTCAAATAAAAGAAAGGTTATGTCGAATAATGTAGACATTAATGCACAAAGTACACGCAGGCAAATACATGCTCACGCATATATATTCTTATACATGTACACACACATGAACGCGCGTACACACACACATATATATATATATACATATATTCATACATATATATGCATATATGGCATAGAAAAATGAAAAAGATTATATATATATATATATATATATATATATATATATATATCATACATAGCGACACACTCCACTGTTTTTGCGGCTATATTTTTCCCCTCATTAACAACACTAACTTTACGTTAATACATCACTCACAGAACCGTTGATCCGAAGACATTTACCATTTCTCCAGAGGACTGAATCCTTCTGGAGAGAACAGAAAAGTACGGACCTTAATGAGGTCTAGATATTTACCGTACTAGAAACTTCCATCTAAATGTATCACTGTCCGCCTTCCTATCTATTATCTATCTGTCTGTCTGTCTGTCTGTCTATTTATCTATCTTCCTGTCTGTCTGTCTATCTGTCTGTCCCTCTATCTATCTATGTGTCTGTCAGTCCGTCTACTTTTCTTCTCGTATTTCTTTTAATTCTGCATATGTATGGTGATCTAAACAAATAGGTACGCTGTGTAAGTGCTATAACTGGTCATCGGTTAGAGTCCAAGTTCACAGCTAAGGCTGGAGCTAGGGATTCATAGTAGTGTGTGTGTGTGTAATTATGTGTGCCTGTTTTTGTCTCTCACCACCACTTGAAAAGTGGTGTCGACGTATTTTCGTCCCCGTAACTCAGCGGTTCTGCAAAAGAGTAAGACTTCCATGCATGCATGGGTCGGAATATCACCTATTCAAATAATTCCTTGAATTTGTCAAGTGAGGAACGAGATATAATTGAAATGAATTTTTAAAACAGTATGATCAGTCGTAATACTAAATGACAAAACCTTTTTTATAGAATCAGTGAGATTACGAAAAAGAAAAAAAACTTTTGTCTCTTTCATTGTTTTAATCGTATATATTTGTGTATTATATAGTTTGTTTGGATACATCTCTCTTTCTAACCAGCCAGACATTCATTGAAATGAATGGACACGTGATGCCTTCATCAGCGGAACTACACGCTGTGTCCTGTGAGAATAATACCGTTTTTGTCCACCCTTGTGTAGAAACCAATGATATAAGGAAAGCGTCGAAATATGACCGAATTGATTTACACACACACACACACGCAAACAAACAAACAAACAAACACTAATACACACACAGAGAAGTAGAAATAAAGAGAGAGATAGATAAATCATAGGTAGATATAAAGATAGACAGACAGACGGAGATGAATAGATAGATAGATACATACATACATACATACATAAAAGAATATACTCGAGTCGTAAATCAGAATACATTTCAATGCACATATCAGTTTAAGAAAAAGAACTACGCAACTCTGGAGAATGGCGATATAAATATTTGTGTGCTATATATATATATATATATATATATATATAATATATAAATATATATATATATATATATATAATATATAAATATATATATATATATTCATGTGTGTGTGTGTGTGTGTGTGTGTGTGTATTGTCGCGTGTTTTCGTATGTGTATATGTATATTGTCGTACATGTACTGGTATGTCTGTGTCCGTGTTAATTAGTGCGTGTATTTGTAAAGACACCCAAACATTCATATTTCACTTTCTCTCCCTGTCACTGTTTCTCTTTCTCTCTCTCTCTCTCTCTATCTATCTATCTTGCTGTTTCTCTCCCCTGTCTGTCTTTCTCTCAATAAACTTCAGTCTACTTCGTAATATAATGATGGCGTCAAGGAAATCTTTTGATCAGCGATGTTTCACGGGTATCAGGGTATATATTATATGATGCCGATAGTTTTGATGTGTTTGTTGTGCACCCGATGATGTATTAATTTCCCCACCCTCAACAATTCTCCATCTTCTCGCAAGGTCACAGCCATCTACTCCTTACCTATATGTGTGCGTGTTTGTCTTTATGTGGATGTGTGCGATCGTGTGCGCGCGTGCGTATGTATGCGTTTACATCCTCGGAGTTATCTATGTGTTTGCAAATAAATACATACACATACAAACGCACACATGTATGTGGATGTGTAAGATTGTGTGTTTGTGTATTTATGTATGTGTGTGTGTGTGTGTGTGTGTACTACTTGTTTCGCGAACTACTTGTTTTACTCATTAGACTGCGGCCATGTTGGGGGAGCGTCTTGGAGAATTTTAGTCGAACAGCAAGGTTCCGGACCCACTCCTAATGCCCAAGGTGTCGCGCGTTAGGAGTGGATCCAGAACCTTGCTGTCAGTTTCCTTTCTTCAGCATCTTCACCGTTCTGGAAACCTCTTCGTCTTGGCGGATTATGTCAAAGGAGTCTCTTTTCCTGCAGATGTGTCGTTCTCTGTTTTTCTGTCTTACTTATAAGATTCGTTAACTAAATGATCGGCATTGACGATGACCTTATGAGATTCATTCTGTTCGAGGTATTTCATCTTCAAATTATTGCGATATATATAAATGTATATATACACACATATATATATGCATATATATACATATATGTATATACAGTTGGAATTTACAAAAAAAAAGCAAAGCAAAAGACGAAGACGAGTGTGTAAACTACAAACAGATGTATTTATATATACATATATACACACATATACATATATATGAATATGTATATCTATACACACACACACATATATATATATGTATGTGCTTATGTGTGTGTGTATATATATATATATATATATATGTGTGTGTGTGTGTGTGTGTGTGTGTGTGTGTGTGTGCGTTTATATGTATATGTATATAGACAGACAGATAGATATATACAGAGAAAGATGTGTGTGTGTGTGTGTGTGTGTGTGTGTGTGTTCTTGTAGACATTCATATTAGTTGAGGTCACTTATTACTAGGAGGCAAAAATGTTTAGCAATTCTAACCTACTTAAGATAAATTTATTTCCAGAGGATTAACATCACCGCTGGGTTTCTTGTAAAGAAGGTTCTCATGAACGCCTGGGTACGTAATCGAGAGTCTGCGGATGTCTGTGCAGAATGATTCATCAACAGAAATAGCTGTCATCTGTAGTGAATCTGAGCATCACTCATATTTTCAACGCGTCTGTCTCTTCATCTAATACGATGCTAAAGATTTACAGCGGGATTAACAGCACCGCCTTGTGTTACGTCATATATAATTCCGGACATATTAGGTAGAGCACCGCTGACCACGATAATTTAACTGCTGCTCATACAATACAGTGTTGTGAGGCACATCGTATGGAGTAATCTTAACTAGGCAGAGAAAGAAGCAGGGTATATTTGCCGCAATGGTTCATCATACATAGTGGCTTGTCAGTCGATCTCTGGCATTTGTATCTGGTTCAATACTGATTTGAGGCTATAAGACAACGAGGAGAATAATAAACTACCAGTTCAACAATGACCGCCACCACCAACAACAGCTACAACAGCATCTCACTACTTCTACAACTGCAGCAGCAACTACTACTACTACTGCTGCTGCTGCTGCTGTTATTTTCTCCTCCACAAAGCGTTGCAATAATTCATCGTTTGCCTCCCGCGCCAAAGTAAAGAAAAAAATTCACTTAAATTAAATATTGTTGCATGTTTATATTTCGTGTCACGCAAAAGACTTTGCTTCACTTTCATCGCTGCAATCTTTGAGAGTGAAATTGCTTATCTTTTATCTTGTAATTGTTTCAGCCATTAGACTGAGGCCATGCTGGGGCAACGCCATGAAGTATATTTAGTCCAATGAATCGAGTCTAGTACCTTTTGCTACTTATTTTATCGGTCTATTTTACAGAACTGCTCGGTTAACAGAGCGTAAATACATTAACACTGGTTGTCAAGCGGTAGCGGGGACAAGCACAGACACAAAGGCACGCACGCACGCACGAACACACACACACACACACGCACACAAACACACGAACACACATACACACAGATACGACGAGCTTCTTTCAGTTACTGTGTGCTCAGTCCACTCACGAGGCTTTGGTCAGCTCGAAGCTATAACAGTTGCCGAAGGTGCCACATAGTGGGATTGAACCCGAAACCATGAGGTTGGGAAAATATAAATGCACAACGGATACTATGTAGTGTATAGGTAGAACACAGTGTATAATACATACGTAGTCACGATGTAGCAACACGAGAAACATTGTTACTACATAATAATACATACAAACACGTGGTTTCTTTGAAGTATGTTCGTGGTAAAAAAAACAACTGAAACAATTTAAAAATACACGTTGGAAGTAGGTACAACAAAACAAATCTTTATAATATGTTATTTTGCATAAAAAAATGTAGAATTAAAGAAATTATTGAATTAAGAAATATCTGCAAAAACCTATGCTAACTCAGTATTGTTACATAATAATTTTTTTTCAAATTGGTTAAATTTTCAGTCGTGTACTATTAATTGAATTCACAGAAAAAGTCTTTCAACGTTCTTCCATGCAAATTCTATTACGACTAATGTCGGTATTAAAAAAAAAGTTTAAAGTAGCTTTCTCTATTTTAAGTTTTAGTCTAACATTATTCTCAATACATTTAAATAAGATAAACATAATTGCACATCTGTATTGGTGCATCGATACAGATGGTGAATAGGTTTATCTTCCGGTAATGTAATGTAGCGTACTAATGTCGCATAGAATTTCCTTGAGATTAAAATAGCTTAAAAATAATACGATCAAACAGGACAATTTGTCATGTATACATTATGTCTGCTCAACAATGTATCTATAACCGGACTCAGCAAGAATGTTTCATAATCTTTTCTTCACTTCTCTGCTGTAACTATGGCTGTACTCAACTAAAAAGATTAGCAATTGAGAAAAGATCTTTTTACTTGCTTAAAGTCACTCTACTGCGGCCATGCTGGAATGATGCCTTGAAGTTTCTAGTCAAACAAATCTAACTGAATACTTATTCTAAATCTTGTACTTATATTATGTTTTTCAGAATGCTGAAGTTTCGGGGACATAAACAAACCAACAATTGTTGTCGAGTGGAGCGAGTCAGGCACAAGCAAAAAGGTGGACACAGCCGAGTTTATTTTACAAAACACTTCCAAAATGGCTGCACAGAGGGACGCAACATGATAGTACATGGTTGTGAAGCGAAACTCATCTCACACCTCATTTGTCCATCAAAGCCAATAGAAAATTTTCCCTCACCATCTTCAAAGCAAGCTAGGTGTGACCTATTTACGACCGTATCAATCCTTTCTCCGAGAGATGATTGAAAGGTGGGCTATATCTTATCGGCGGAAGGACACGGTATCAACAAGTTCGTGCTTTTCTCGTGTGTATCACAGACTTCAGGAATGTAGAGTATTCGCAGTAATAAAAGAAAAACAAAATTGGGCTGAAAACACGCACCCGCCTGAAGATCGCACGCTTTTCTAATTGAAAACAAAATATAGGTGACACTATATTAGTTTTACTTTTTTCTCTCGGCTTTCTACATATATACATACACACACACATACATATATACACACACAATTATATATATACATTATATATATAGATACACACACATACATACACAGACAC
>NC_069002.1:1232015-1238159 GCF_001194135.2 Octopus bimaculoides | reverse complement strand
ATATATATATATATATATATATATATATATATATATATACAGTATTATATATAATGATGTGTATGTTTATATATATTTATATACGTATACATATACAATCATATATGGATGTATACATTTATGTGTGATATATATGTATATGTGTGTGTAGACGTACTTACATGTGTATATATAGACAAGTAGATAGATAGATAGCCAGAGAAAGAATGAGATTTATAGATAAACAGAAAGCTAGAAGCCTATATAGACGTAGATATGTTGATATATGGATAGATATGGAGAGGGAAATCGCGAGAGTGATAAATGTCTGCACATACAAACAAACATACATAATTTCGCTCGAATATGTTTTAATTTTACAATTTCATTCGTCGTCCATGTTGCATTCCGGAGAATTGAACTCTACCCCGTGGAGTTCAATTGCCCGCTCAAACGCTACGGACCGTATTTGCCAGATCCCTCTAAATAGTCATCAACCAGAGCTTTAAGCGCGAAACTATGGTTTCATGTTATGTATATAGACTCATGTACAGCTGCATGCATGACTGAGTGGCCAAGAAGCTTGCTCAAGACACTAGTGTTCAACGCCGCAACATTATATTGTGAGTAGGTCTTTCAATGTCTTAATTGGACCTTAGTTTGACAAATGAACTTTGTGTAGCATTTATTAGTTGATGCGCATCTCATCATCACCATAGTCGCGCGCGCGAGAGAGAAAGTGAGACAGACATAGATAAACAGTCAGGCAGACTAACAGACAGAGAATATAGCTAGATAGATAAGCTCCTTTCTCTGACCAAGTGCTTGTTGTGTGCTTGAACCAGTCACACCATGTCCTCCCAGCTAAATATAAGTAATGCCACTGACTGGAATTCAGCATAAAGTCTAAAAGCCGTAATCCGTCCAACAGACTGTATATCGAGGGCAGCGTCCAGATTGGGAAAAAATTATTCACATTTAACAGTCTAAACGTCCAAGAACTCTGTTGAGAGTTTGCAGAACGAAAATGTTGTACTGGCTCATTATATATCACATCTACTTATCTCTGTTAGAGGATTTTAATCTCTAAAATAATTATTTTAATCAAGATATATTTAGTTCATGAGCGCGTGTGGTTTACACACACTCACATACACACACAACAAACACATGTATAAAGTGGAAATTAAAATACTTCGAATTTTAAGGAGTGTTAAATATGTGAAAAATATCATTTATGATAAGCTCATATATTTATACATACGTGTGTATATATATATATATATATATATATATATATATATAACATATATATAGACACATACATGCATATATATATATACATATATATATATATATATATATATATATACATGTATATACTTGTATATGTATATACACATATATATGTATGTATATGTATATATACACGTGTGTGTGTGTGTGTGTGTGTCTATTGGGGGATAGGTTGTTAGTGTCAGTATTTATCGAACGATAATTAAGCTACCTTCTTCATTGAAAGCATTCAAAGGAATCCAGTCCATTCTTATGGTGCCAAGGCAGTCGAGTAATTACAAGAATTCGTTTGCTTATCTCGAATATTCTGCAAACTGAGCTTTTAAATGCCATTCTAAATCCTTAGGAATTTTTTCTTAGCACTTAAACACATACACACACACATTCACTCATACACTAAAACACGTATTCATGCTCATTTATTTAAATGTCCAACGTGTGTATATATGTGTGTGCATGCATATAGATATCTGTATGTATGTATTTGCATCTGTTTATATGTATGCATATACGTATATGTTTATATATATATATATATATATATATATATATATATATAATACGCAGACATACACACGCACACATACACGCACAGACATTTACACATACGGATATGCTTTTACACACAGTGACTGATGTACTCCCCCCCCTCCATACATGCCAAAATTAATCTTCTCTGTTTTGCTCCCTTTCATAATAATCCTATAAGTTTTCAAAGCTATCGTTTCGCCATGGATAAGGGGCCGTGTAAGTAGTCGTGGTGTTCGTATATTGATGGTAGTGGCTGTAGTACACGCAGTGGTGTTGAGCAGTGTATCGTGCAGTAAAGGCGCTGTTGGCAGTGGATGCGATGCTGGTGGAAACTGTAGTGGAGGAATTTCTTCTGGGCGACGATGGTGGAGGTGGTTGTGGTGGTCATGGTGTTGGTAATGCTAGTAGTAGTGGTGAAGGTTGCGGTGGTAGTGATGGTTGTGGTGATGGCTATGGTTGCAGTGATGGTGATAGTTGCGGTGGTGCTGATGGTTGCGGTGGTGATGGTCGTGTGATGGCGATAGTGGTGGTGGCTGCGGCGTCGGCAGTGGAGGTGGTGGTGATTATGGTTGTGGTCTTGGTGGTGGTGGTGGAGGTGGTGGGGAGACTGATTAAGCAACCAAGGAATCCCTCCTGGGGTACTTATTCTCGAGCACAAAATTCATTTGGGGTTTATCCGGGAAAGAATCGTTTTAAATGCAACGCTTCGAGTGAAATTGCTGCTTTAAAAAAATAATAAGAATAATTATAATTATAAATACTAAAATATAACAAGAAAAAAATAATAAAAACTTATTTAACAATAACAACTACTACAAAACTGTAGCAAAAAAGCAAATATGAAAATATGCCAAACCGTATATGTAAACATAGATATATATGCGTGTTTATACACATACATACATACATATTGCTATATATACATATATAAGCATAAATAACTACATATATACATATATATATATATACACACACATATATATATATATGCATATCTACATGCACATGTATATATATATGCATATCTACATGCACATGTATATATATGTATATCTACATGTACATATATATATATGCATACATTTATATAGTCATGTGTGTGCATATGTGTGTGTATATATGTAAGTATGTATATATGTGTATATGTATTGCAAAACAAAACACTGATTCTACGATGATATTGAGTAAATAAACTGTACAAATATCACACACACACACACACACACACACACACGCACACACCGAAAGAAAGTCATTCCATGTTTGTCTCTATTTAATCTCATTGAATGGCCATGATAATAATATTCAAGGCATCCCTAAATATTTCAGATTTTCCCTTTATTTTCCTTTTATATCTTTTTAAAAATTCGTTAATCGTTGTCTGAAGGCCTCATTTATTTAATCCAATCGATATGATGTCTACTACCATCATCTTAAAACAGCTCATATACCTTACTTTTCTTCTACTCCTACCTCTTCTTCCTCTTCCACTACTACTACTACTACTTCTTCCTCTTCTGCCTCAGTCCAACGCTTGATTGATTGAACAGTCGAGCTATTGATTATTATTATTATTATTATTATCATCATCATCATTATAATCATCATTTGTAGATGCTGCTCTTGAATTCAGCATCTTAAACCCTTGAGGACAATAAAAAAACAATCACCACCACCACCACCACCACCACCATCATCGTCGTCATCAACTTTATTATTATTATTTTGATTGTTTTCTTTTTATCTATTGTATATATTTTTTACTTAATCCTCCTCCACCACCACCACAAAAAAAAAACAATATTTACGTTTTAAGTGTATTATATTCAGACGTTTCTCTCTTTATTTCAAAAATATTTTAAATGTTTTTAGAATTTTTCTTTACATATTTCGTTTAATTTTTCTCTGGTTTCTTTGTTCAGAATTACATTCTGCGGAAATCTGTAGACGGAACCCAAATCAGTAAGAAAAAAAAAACAAGAAACAAATAAATAAATGCGCTAATTAATAAATAAAAGGTAATGTGGTCTTTGGTACGATGATCTCATATCATTTTGCACCCCACTTGTTTTTTCTTGGTGGATTGATGCCAAGCTGGAGCACCACCTTGAAGTGTTCATCGAACAAATCAACTGCAGGTTTTTGTTTTTTTGAAGTTCGTTGCTCAATTTATTGGTCTCTTTCGCAGAAACGATAACTTACAAGAACGTAAACAAACCAACACCGGCAAGTAAGCGGTGAGTTCTGTGGAGAAACACACACATAAAGGCACACACACAACGAACATATACATACATACACACACACGCACATGACGAAGAGCCATGCTCGAAACGTCGATTCCACTCTGCTATTTTTCCATCTAAATCTTTCGCTGAGCTTCAAAACTAATATATCTGCTGCGTACGTCTAATTCACTTTTGTCATACCAACCCGTTTGTTATTTTTGATTTGCCTACACACACACTCACGCAGAGATATATCTACATATACATATGCCTGTGTGATAAGAAGTTTGGGTTCAGTCCCACTGCGTGGTACTTCAGGTCAGTGTCTTCTATTATAGCTGGTAGTGAACAGCTGACACCGTAGTACATCTCCAGCGTTAGAAGCTGCACAAAGACAATAAAGAAGAAGAAGGACGAGGAGGAGGAGAAGAAGAAGAAGACAGTGATGCTGTTGCTGCTGATAATTTGTGGAAGAGGATGAACTGAGAAAGAAGTAAAAGTAAGGATAAGTAGGAGGACAAGAAAGAGCAGTGAATTGGGGGAGGGTGTTAAAGAAGAGAAAGAAATAAAGAGGGAAGATGAAGTAGAGAACTTGCATAGAAAATTTCATCAGTTGTCTGTATGAGGTACACGTCATCTAAAGCATGCTAAAGTCAAAGAGTTGGGGAGAAAAGTGTTATATCGGTATGGTGCAGGGATCGTTTAAAGAACGGTTCTACTTCATTCAAGTCTCCGGACAAGAAAGCAGACACGAGCTTAACACTCATGTATGTATGTACGTACGTACGCGTGTATGTATAGAGTGAGAATTACGAACCCTCTAGAAACAGTTTTGAAACTGTCGAGAAATGCGGAATATTTACTTACTCCGTGAGTGTGTGTGTTTGTGCGTTCGTTTCTTATTCTAAATAGTGTGAAAATGATAAACCTTTATAGAAATTCTCTCTTTTTCTATTTGATATGGAAACGGCATTTTTATTTCTTAATTTTCTTTGCTTTGTATTTCCCCTTCATCCTCAGCCTCCCCACTCCTCTGCCTTCTCATCACCATCGTTGTCGTGGTCATTACAATCCTCCTCCTCCTCATCATCATCATCATCATAAAATCGTCATCATCTTCGTATCTTCTACAGAAGATGCAATGAAAGTGATGCAAAAATGCAAAAGAAACTCTGCATTTTATAATAGAAACGCTAAATAAAGGTAATTGGAAGAAAGGCGGGAGATGAACAAATAACAACAACAACAAAAACTACTACTACAACACCAACAACAACCTCAACAATAATATTAAAAACATAACCTCCCTCCTTCCCAATAAATTACAAACGCACCACCACCACAGCAACCACGACGTTCACCAACACCATTACTTAGACCTACACCACCACCAGTATTACTACTACCTCCACAACCACCACAATGATAAAGAAAAAATAAAACGCAAAGTAGAAAAAATAGGAAAGGAAAATATTTCATCTTTTATAAAAGCCTCCCAACTATGTACAAATAATCTAAAGACAGATATTTCATAGAATTCGCTTCCAAGATTTGGGAGTTGCACCAGCTCATTATGTAGGTTGTCTCCGGAGAATATCTGCCACATAAGATTAGCTTTATTGACATACATATTCAGTTAGAAACCAGCGCAACTGCAGCTCACAATTGCAATAGGAGCAATTAGATATTTTGCTGTAGCTATATACCTCCCGAAATAACTCTCTTCCCCAACCACCAGCACCACCACCACCAACATCGCTCCAACAACCTACCTATCCTATCCCGGGGCCACCACAACCACCGTCACCACTGCAATCACCATGCACGTTTAATTCATCTATAGACACCGTAAAACACACACACACATACCACCTCACCCTACCGCATGTTTCGTCCGTCGTCGTCTTCCTCTTTTACTTCAATGTCTTTCTCTCTCTCTCTGTATGTATGTATGTATGTATGTATGTATGTATGTATGTACGTATGTATATATATAGAGAGAGAGACATACATACATATACCTTTATCTCTGTCTATTCTTTCTCACCAATCATTTTCCGTCTTCGTCCCTCTCACTTTCTCTTGATAAATATATATATATATATATATA
>NC_069002.1:1225342-1231208 GCF_001194135.2 Octopus bimaculoides | reverse complement strand
ATATATATATATATATATGCATGCGTGTATGAATGGATGTATTTGTGTAACATTTAAAAGCAATTTCCTTCAGACGTAGATCGTTCAAATGGAAAGAAATAACGAAGGAAAGAATTGATTAAATAAACCTGAATTAAAATTGTAAAAATCCACCTATTGGATCGCTTCTCTATTGACGAAATCTGTAATTATGAATAGAACATTTAAGTTGAGCTCGATTTGTTATTCCCATCGTCAGTGTTGTTGTTTTGCAGCTGTTGTAATATCTAACAGCTCTGTGGTTTATAATTGGATTCTTTTGATTTCATGGACATGTTTAACCAATACTATTTTTGGCTCTGGCGATAGATTACAGAGCTCCAAGCACAACGGTGGGTATTTCGCACCCAGTTACCAGCTTCTGTCGAAAGTTTTCCAGCGGTTTCATTTTTTGTTTTTCGAGCAGCAATTAAGTACCACACTTATGTATTTATCTAGAAATAGATACCGTTAATTGAAAATAAGTACCTTAGTTTTGTATTTATTTGAAAATAGATCCCTTGGTTGTTATTTATCTGAAACAGATACCAATAAATGGGAAAAGGTTCCACGGTTCTGAATGTATCAGGAAATAGCTAACACTAAGTGGAACTCGCTATCATGTATTTACATGCATCACTCTTCGAAGTACGTAATTCTTATAAAATTGACGAGAATTTTGTCTGATAGCGATGCCGAGTTGAATGCAGATATGGATATCTTCAAGAAAATAAGAAAAAGAAGAATGATGCAGTCTGATATGCCGATTCACTACGCAGAAATTTACATGATGAATCCAAAGACACTAAGATTGGTAAAGATTGCTAATTGAAATTAATGGGCTTCATGGCCACTAAGAATATGTCCCGGAGAAGGAGTAAGGTCCATTTGAATGATAGGAAGTGCAGAAACTATGTGAAATGAGAAACTAACGAACGAGGCAGTATACAGCCGAGAAAGTTTAGGAGTTTTACACTAGAAATGCGGTTTCGTATAACAGAAAAGATTTTGATATCAGAAAAGGGTTAAAAAAACTGCATTTATATGCATTTTATATTTTTGTGTGTGTGAGTTTGTGCGTATGTGTGTGTGTGTGTGTGTGTACATGAGTACGTTTGTGAATGTATGTATATTATTATACTGGTTCCGGTAACCATAATGGGACAATATAAATAAAAACAGCCACATACAGACCCATCAAGACTACGACAAAGCCTGGATGCAGCCACAAAGACATACTAGAAATATGAGATAACTGTCAAAGAAATTACTATTTATTGTCTTAAAAATGGAAGGCTGCATTTCGCAATAGAGCCAAAGATATACGAAGAACACGAAGCCATCATGACGGCAGAAATTATTTTGAATAATACGTCTGCTCGGTTAGAATGGCATGGAGTAAAACAACTGTAGCAATGTCTATGTCTCTGTGCCACGATAGAGTGAGAAATATGCGCCACAGAACTTTCGAAATCGCAAAGTGATTACGTCACGAACTAAATCAAATATTTAACCTGTTGTGGTTACCTATTTCACTTATATTGCACGTATATATGCGTGTGTGTGTGCGCGTTTAGATAAATGCATATTCATAAATATACACATGCACGTTCACACGTATATATATATAATTTGAGTGGAGGCAATACGAGCAGAAAACTAGAGGAACATAACCAGCAGAATATTCAATATACATGCACACTTACTCCGACATTAATAAAGCGACATAAAGCTCAACTTAATAGAAGTATTAATAACATACAAGCATATAGACATTTATATATTTTTATAAGCTCGCAACTATCTAGAAATATTTAAAAGCCTTTATAAATACATAGGCATTTAAAAAAATATATAAATAAAATAAATACAAAATATACACATAATTAGATATAAAAACGTCGATATTATATAAGACATAGTGAATTATAAATTCACACGATATACTATAGAGGAATAAAAATTTAGAGGTCACAACATAAGCATATAGAATATTTAAAAACACTTAGATATTTAAAAATATATGAGGCATTTGAAATAGAAGACGTCGATATGAAATAGGATATAGTAAATTATAAGTTCATAGGATATGTTATAGGGACTAAAGATTTCAAGTTAGAACACGAGGTGTGTGGAAAGTAGAAAGCTAGATATTTCAAAATCTTAAACGGACATACTAAAATTAGAGACAATATTTAATGCTTCCAAAAGTTTCATCGACGGAATACGACAGACACCATGAAGACAATACAAAAAAAGGACAACTCACATAATCCCGTTCCATCGAATTCGAAAAAATCCTGACATTATTGTTATTCCCTTCATATATTAGTTGTGAATAATTAAAGGCCTGTGTAAAGTATCATTCCGACGAGTCCATTATAGTATTTTTATTGTATTTTTAATTCCATTCCTATGCTTATCCAAAACTAGCCATCCCTAGTTCAAATCATACCAACTACATCCTTGCTACGTAACATATCTACTAGTATTTAATTCATTAATTATAGTATAATTTTCAATTATATTTTAAATTTCATATTACAAATTTTAAAGTTTAGAATTATCATTCTTATCCTTATTTCAATTTCGTATTACAACTTTTCTTTATTAATACTCTTATTCTTATTCTTATTTTTAAACTTCCTCAAAAATGTCGAGTTGATCTTATGCGTGCAAGGTAGAATTGCATCAGTAAATTTATTCAACATGGCATGATTATAATTTTAATATTAAATCTAATAATGTGAATCTCGTGAATGGCATGATGCAATTCCGGCTTGCACGCATAAGATTAACTCGACGTTTTTGAGGAAGTTTAAAAATGAAAATAAGAATAAGAGTATTAAATAAAGAAAAGTTGTAATACGAACTAGAAATAAGGATAAAAATAACATAAAATCTAAACTTTAAAATTTGTAATATAAAATTTAAAATATAATTGAAAATTATACTCTAATTAAAGAAGTAAATACCAGTAGATATTATATTACGTAGCAAGAATGTAGTTGGTATGATTTGAACTAGGGATGGCTAGCTTTTTTACAATAAAAATACTATAATGGACTCGTGTGAATGAGACTTTGCACAGGCCTCATCAGAGGTGTCTACATCATATTGACGAAGCCACGAGAAATAAGTAGCCAATCTGTTTAGATGGTCAATGTGTGACAACACATGGCATCGGTATTATTATACTAATACCGCATTTGTGATGTATACTTGTGTCTGATAGCCAGTATCCGTGGCTAATCCTAAGGGCTGATTATCATTTTCTCAGTTTGCGGAGGCATAGTTAAATTTACCCTGTTTATATATCTCCTACATAGATTACAAACACTATATTATATCTTGACACTGTGTGGACTCAGATCCCCACTGACAGGTCACTGATATCAAATAAGGTGCTAAACTCTTAAGTTATGCAAATTAGTCGCTCCGACTCTCTGTTGCTACAGGATTCGTTGAGTAGAGAAACAGATTGGATTCTTATTTCTCTGGACTTAGCCAAATTGGTGTTGACACCTCTGACACTTCTCGAATGAGAACTCAATACAGTTCCAAAATCGATTAACGATGCTCATCATTGTTTCAATCTACTGAAAAATTGCTAAATTTACCTTGTTTATATATCTATTACACAGGTCACATACAAGAATAATAATGATATTCTTACATATAATAATAATAATAATGATAATAATAATAATTACTATTATTGTTTTGTCTTGATTGTTATCATGTACATTGTTTGTCTTGGTATAAAAGATGGGCTACAGCAAATATTCGCTCAATACCACAGATTTGCTTGTCAGTTGTTTGACCTTAACCAGTTGAGCATGTCCCTTACTGGCTGACGATATGTGCATCTCTGATCACGAGCAGAAGTAGTGGGGGAACATCTTAGCCATGTGTTGAGAGGAATTCTTTGGGGTTTGGATAAGTCACCTCTGGAAACATGGGTGTTTTGTTCAACAGCCTTAAGCAACCCTTATTCAGGGACCTTTTGAGCAGGATGGGCTACTCGATTTGAAGAAAATGCTAACTGAGCCCCACCTACAAGGTCATACAATGTTTATCTTGTCATGATGGGTAT
The DNA here is from genome assembly GCF_001194135.2 of Octopus bimaculoides. Classification (NCBI taxonomy): domain Eukaryota; kingdom Metazoa; phylum Mollusca; class Cephalopoda; order Octopoda; family Octopodidae; genus Octopus; species Octopus bimaculoides. The sequence continues at coordinate 1,227,094 of NC_069002.1, read as the reverse complement.
ACTGGGCTTCGTATATGCAATTGAAAGACCGATTCCTACTTGTCACGCACTTTCGCCATGTTGATGTTTCTACAGAAGTGTTTAATGAGTAGACAGAATTTACCCTTAATATCTACGGAATCGGCAGCCTCTTACGTTATTAATACTAATGAGAAAGCAGTGCTGCTCATCGGAAAGCTAGAATACTCATCGTTCACATCGATGGGGACCCAGATACTATATTCCATCCTTATATCAATCTATCAAGCTGACTGAATTTTGTCTGTCTAATTTTCTACGTATATATCTCTATTCATGCATTTATATAACTATCTCTCTTCTTCCTCCATCCCTGTACTCGTACATACACGCATAGATAGATAGATAGACTGATATACATCTTAATGCGGTGAACGAGCAGAAACGTTAGCACGCCGGGCGAAATGCTTAGCGATATTTCGTCTGTCTTTACGTTCTGAGTTCAAATTCCGTTGAGGTCGACTTTCATCCTTTCGGGATCGATAAATTAAGTACAAGTTGCGTACCGGGATCGGTCTAAATGACTGGCCCCTACCCAGAAATTTCGGGCCTTGTGCCTAAAGTAGAAAAGTATATATATATATATATATATATATATATATATATATATATATATATATATATATACACACACAGAGAAGGTAGTAGTTTGATAATAACATATAATTTCTATGTATTATATACATTTACACACACAAACACATTTAGATACATACATAACAGTATAGAATTTAGTGTATTAACGTATATTATATAAATTTGTACACACACACACACACACACACACACACACGAGTGTACGTGTAATGTGATTGTTTTAGTATTATCTCTTCTCTAAAAGTCTCGTTAATAATAATCTTCTTGTCACGCTCTCAACTCAACAACTATAGGAAACAAAATTTCGTTTCATTTGAAGTTTTGTCATCGAGTTTTCTATCAGCACATTCACATAACAACACAAACCCACCACACGAAAACAACAACACATAAACCCAACCGTTGAGACACACACTGAGACACACACACACACATATAAATATACATAAATACATATGTACGTGTGCCTATGTAGATGTAGAGACACGGAGACATATATATATACACGTAGAGTTTGTGACACGACGTAGATTACATAGATACTTCGACACAGACATATATATATATGAGGTGCACGGTAAGAATATCGATACACAATCAAGTGTTGAACTAATTCTCAAGTAAAGTAAAGTAAACAAAATTAAAATCTCCATATTCTCTATGAAGCTGTATTCCCGTGTCATTTAGTGACTTCATCTTACATGACTAATGTAGCCAGTAAACAAAGCGAACTCTCTCTATATTTTATTTTATTGTATTATCTCGGCCATCCTGCTTTGCTGTCTCTGTGCAACAGTTATTTTAGCGCCTTAACAAAATAAGTATTTCTTCGTTTCGCTGATTCCTGGCTATACTTTACCGATTAAAGGCGTTCGCTCTGAACGGCGAAGTCATTTAAACATTTCGACGTTTCGAAGTCACCACCGCAGCCGCCGCAGCCGCCGCCGCCGCTGCAACTGCATAATCCTGCTCCTCCGCTACCGAATCGATATAAAGTCGAGTTGAAAGATTCATCGCTTCGCTATATCTACCGTTTACTGAAACTAATGTAATGTTCACAGTTCATAATTGCGAGTGTTGATATATACATACACACATACACACACACACACACACATATATATATATATATATATA
>NC_069002.1:1221456-1225170 GCF_001194135.2 Octopus bimaculoides | reverse complement strand
TATACACACACTGTACGCTGCTTGTAATGCGGGAAGTAAGTTTATATTTAGTTATATCTATATATTATGAATGGTTATATACGCACCGACACACGCATATATATATATAAATATATATATGTGTGTGTATATTCATATATTGATATATATTCGTATACTAAGTCCAGAGATAAAATTGCGTATTAGTTATGGTTGTATAAATACATACAAATATATACACACACACATATACGTCTATATATGTCGATATATAGACATCCGTAAATACATGTCTGTTTACTGCACACGTGGACAATGGTTCGTATTCTGGCACAGTCTGTTGGTTGTAGTTGTTGTTTAACACTGAGCCAGTCCTGTTGGGGGTACACCTATAACCAAGAGCATTCTATTCATGGCCGTCCAATTCGTTTTTTCTTTACCCTGGTGTCTTTTATCTTTATCTATTTTACTTCTTTCAGTCATTAGACTGCGGCCATGCTAGGGCACCGCCTGGGGGAATTTTCGATCAAAGGAATCGACCCCAGAACATACCTATTTTTTTAAAGCCTGGTACCTATTCTATTGAACTCTTTCCGAACAGCCATTTGCAGGGACGTAAAAACACCGACACTGGTCGTCAAGCAGTGGTGGTGGACAAATACACTCACTCACACACACACACACACACAGACACACACACTAACACACAAATATATAAAAACACATATGTATCTATTTCGTTTCATATTTATATAACTATTTAAATATACAAATATATATATATATATATATATATATATATTCATATATACACATACATATGTACATGTATACAGATGTGTGTGTGTGTGAATAAAAGAAAATTCCTCGTACATTTTACTGGCCACTTTTAAATTGACTAACATTGATACAAACACCATCAGCACTACCAACACTACCACTGCTATTAGCAACATTAGCATCCTCAACAATAACACCCCACCACCACCACCACTACCACCAAAATCGACGCCAACTCAATCATTGTGCACACGTCCAACGCACAACGCACGTACACCATACCGTTCTTTCCGACAATCTGAGAACATTCGTTAGTTCGTTAGAGATAGACTGCAGATAACTGGCCGATAGAGTTAACTGAATGAAGCACTAAGTCAGTGCGATGGTACGGGATTAAATTAAGGTAAACGAGACTTAAGTGTGTCGTATTTAATACACAGCGGAAACATTGCAACCGGCGGATATTTTGGATTACGATTCCTTGGTTGGTCGTAACGAGACACGAACGAGGATTTTAAAGCGTTGGTAAGATGTGTGTATATGTGTTTGCGGTGTAATTGTGTTTATCATGACGGTGATGGCGGTGCTTTTTCGGCATTTATAGCGATGATGGTAGTGGCTGAGGTCGCGATTCTGCTGCTGATGGTGGTGGTGATGCGTAATTGAAGAAATTGAGGTGTAATCTGTGTAAGAATATAAACAGAGGAGGTAAATGAATGGGTTTTGGTTCATGTGGGGGTGGGTTTGGTAATGGGGGAAAGGGTTAAATGACAGATAATAAAGATTCTAATCTTTATTATTCCACTGACGGTTTTTATGTGTATTATGTATGTGAATGCCAGGCGTGTGTCAGTAGATGTGGTTATAGTACAGTGTGTGTTTGTGGGGACGTGTACCTCTGTAGGTGAATGTGTAGACATGTTTGCGTGTTTGAGCATGTGAGACTGTAGATGGAATATATATATATATATACATATATACGTATATATATATGTATATAAATATATATGGAGATATATACGTATATATATATATATATATATATATATATATATATATATATATATATATATATATATACATACATATATGTGCGTGTGTATGTATATATATACATATATGCATACATGTTTATATATAGCCATATATATGTATGCAGGAACATCAGTTAATTATGATTTTACGCAATATATTTCCCTCTCAGATACATACTTATTGCAGCGGTCCTTCAATTTTTCTAGGCCCTGTAAAAGAACTCGGAACATTGGGTATTGAACCAAACTTTTCGCGATACCCTTAATGGCAGGAAATTTCCAGTAACCCCTGGAAATCAAGCTCAGATGGTCAAGCCGGACGAAATGCCACTAAGCATTTTGTCTGGCGTGTGTTAACTATTCTGACATTTCGTCGCCATAATAATAAATGTATCAATAATGTTTCCATTTATTTGCCACGAGTGCTACGAATGAAAGGAATATTAGATGTACAGATTACAAGTTAAATGGAATCAAAAAGTAAAGTTACAAAGTCTAAAAAATGTGTTAACGTTTCAAGACCAGGTGAGGGCTAATGAATGAAACCCGTGGTAAGAAGCTTACTTCCCAACCACATGGTTTCAGGTTCAGTTTCACTGCGTGACACCTTGGCCAAGTGTCTTCTACTATAGCCTTAGGCCGATCAAAGCCTTCTGGGTGGACTTGGTAGACGGAAACTAAAAGAAGCCCATTTCCCCCAACAACGCTTGACAACCGGTGTTGGTGAGTTTACGTTATGTAACTAGCGGTGCCGCAAAAACAGATGGATAGAATAAATTCCAGGCTTAAAAAAGTAATAGGATCGATTCACTCTACTAAAAATTCTTCGAGACGGTGCCCTAGCATGGTCGCAATGTAATCGCTGAAAAAAGTAAAAGGTGTGTGTGTGTGTGTGTGTGTGTGTGTGTGTGTGTGTGTGTCTGTGTGTTTGTGGATATGTGTGTGTGTATGTATACATGCATACATATATATACTTACATACGTATACCTATATATGTGTGTTTGACGCAGTGTGTGTGTGTGTGTGCGTGTGTGTGTGTAAGTGTGTGTCTGTGTGTGTGTGAGTGTGTGTGTGTGTGTGTGTGGATGTATATACTCTTGAAATTCTGCATGTTCTACATAATTTTGCGTATTCGCACATGATTGGAACTCCTTCTACATGATAAAATGGTTGACATGCGAAACAAAACGTTTCTACTTATGCAGTTGTGCATGTCAGCAACTTAATACAGGACGTAACATATATTACAGCGCTGCATAGACCTACCGTCCAGCATGCCATCGCCACCGCTTTTACCACCGACAACACCAACAGCAAACATATAACGTTTCACTACCCACACCGGGTCTCCGATTCCATGATAAACTCTAGCACCAGCACTAGCAGCAACATGATTACCTCCCCCTTGCTACCTTACCAGCGCCATCAGATCGTTTTGTATGTCATGTTATATCATTTCGTTTCATCTTACCGTATTGCTTAGTAAAATCTATCGATGTACTACGATATTTCAAAACGTTATATGAAGTTCAAAAGTGAAAGCAGTAATTTTTCAGTGTATTTATATGTATTTATATACATTTTGTATCTATCTATCTATTATCTATCTATCTATCTATCTATCTATCTATCTATCTATCTATCTATCTATCTATCTATCTATCTATCTATCTATCTATTATCTATCTATCTATTATCTATATATCTATCTATCTATCTATTTTGTCGTAAATTATGAGAGATTGTAAACCAATACCAAGAAGAGGTCATAATAGGTGAGGTATGTGGACATCATTTTCCATAAGATATCTATCGTAAATTCCATTAATCGTGATATATAGGCATGCATGTATCAATGTGTATGTGTGTGTGTATATATATATATATATATATATATATATATATATATATATATATACA
>NC_069002.1:1221047-1221431 GCF_001194135.2 Octopus bimaculoides | reverse complement strand
TATATATATATATATATATATATATATATATATATATATATGTATGTATGTATGTATGTATGTATGTATGTATGCATGCATGTAAATTGAAGGCCAAAATATCAATCGCATTGCTGAAATTATCTTTCTCTATTTAGGAATCTCGTTCTCCCTTGTTTATTTAACCTGTCATATATACGGTGCCCACAAATAGAGAGCCACTCTGACCTGTAATATGTGTGTGAGCGTGTGCGCATGTGCGTGAGTGTGTGTGTGTGTGTATGTGTGCGTTCAGGTTAGAAGGTTTAAATGTACATGCATAGTAGGTATGTATGCAAATGTATACTTTGTATACATACATCAATATCTATATAACGATATACACGCAGACATCATATATATATA
>NC_069002.1:1217413-1221037 GCF_001194135.2 Octopus bimaculoides | reverse complement strand
ATATAAGCGTCTGTGTGCTAGTGTATGTGTGTATACATACATACATACATACATACTAGTAGGTACAAAGATAGTTAAGTATAATGTGAATATAATACAAATATATATGGAAAAACGGAAAACGTTGAAACGCAGCAATACAGTAACATATAGAAAAATAAAAAGGAAAAGGACAGCTTGTGAACAGTTACAACCAGACGAATAGTTTTGTCAGATGTGATAAAATCATGTGTAATTACATTCCGAGTCCCAGAATACCGTGATATATAGAAAAACTTCGCTGGTCACTTTTGACGTCGACCAATGCTCTTAGCAATTGTCTTTGTTGGGGTCAAGGGGCCAGATCCCCCTTTATTAGGCGGACATACACTCGCCGCTACAGCACAAAACACACCAACACAGTCTCTCACAAACGAATCGAGCTAAATATATGTATGTATGTGTGTGTGTGTGTGTGTGTGTGCACATATATACATATATAGCGGGAGTTATATGGATATACATATGTATGTATACTATATTACACACACAAACATACATACATACATACATATATACATACGTACATATAGAGATATGTTGATGGTTCACACACACACACACATAGATTGATTTATCTATCTATTTATCTATCTATCTATCCATCTATATATATGTATATATATGTAGGTGGGGGTATACATGTGTCTTCTTGTGTATATTTCATTGTGTTTTTCTGTGTTTTCCTGTGTGTAACTATACGTATACTATATTCGCATGCAATATTTCGTTTTCCACTGTGCTGTTTTGTATATACGAATACATGAAATGGAGGTGTGTATATAAGTGCATATAGATATATAGTTTGGTATTTCTAGCAAAATCAGGTGACCACATGGCTACCCTGGTCTTGGTTTCTATGGCTGATGTCTATATCAGTTGCTATTGCAAAGATGACAAAGAACGAAACAGTTTTCGTCTAACGACCTCTTTACATCGTACAAACGAGACATCGAGTGCTCTTCTATTCCGCAGCAAACTGAGACCTGTAGCAGTCAAATTCTCCTTCAAACCACAACCTACCGTCTAAAATGGAATAAAACCCATTAGACGATCTCGAACCCGTTGGGCGACGTGCTGCGAGAGTCAAACGAGATGCGTAGCAGTATTTCCTTCGATCCTTTATGTTCCTCGTTGAAATCCTACCAAAGTCACATACCCTCCAACGCACTCATACCCGACTACAATCACTCACTCATTTAACTCATCACCTCTCTTCCCCTCAATCACCATCTCCCTCTCTCCCCTTACTCTTCTTGCCTCTCTATCTCTTTCCTTTCTAGCTCTCATTTTCTCTCCCCTTCACTCTCTCTACCTTTACTCCTCTGGCCTCTCTATCTCTCTTCTTTCTAGCTCTCTTCACTCTCTCCTTCTTTCTCTCTCTTCTTCTCTCTCTCTCTCCTTCTTTCTCTCTATCTCTCCTTACTCCGCTTGCCTCTCTATCTCCTTTTTACCTCTTCTCTCTCTCCTTCTCCCTCTCTCTCCTTACTCTTCTTGCCTCTCTATCTCTCTTCTTTCTACCTCTTCTCTTTCCTTCTCTCTCTCTCCCTCTCTACCCTTCCTCCTCTTGCCTCTCTATCTCTCTTCTTTCTCTGTCTCATTCTCTCTCTTTCTCAATGACTACATTTTTGTCTCTAACTATCCCAGTGCGCACGCATATATATATATATATATATATATATATATATATATATATATATATATATATATATATATATATATATATATATATATATACATATACACACACACACACACACACACACACACATGCTCATGTCTACATGCACACAGAATCTTCCCTTTGTCGTTCTCTCTCTCTTTTCTTCTCTCTCTTCTCATTGGGAGTGTTTCCTCCTCCTCTCCTCTCACTTTCCCTTATTCCGTCTCTCAACAATTTCACTGCACAACCTCTCATTCTATCTATCTATCTATCTATCTTTCTGCCTTCCTTTGTTCCTTTCTTATTTCGTCTCCCTCTCTCATGCTTATTTCGTTTCTTCTTTCTTTCCTTCCCACACTCTCTATATTCTTTCTTTCTTTCTTTCTTCCTTTCTCTATTACTTTCACGCTTTCTCTCTTCCCTTCCTCCTCCTTCGCTGCCTCTATCACAGACTTTACTCTCCACCCTCCACCCGCCCTCTCTCCCTTATCTCCCCATCTCCCTCGCCACCACTCTTTCTCCCCTTCTTCACCCCCACCCATTCTGCCCACTTTATCCTAATCCTGTTTTCTCACTTCAAAGTTACTTTTACCGTGTGATAACCATTTTTATTCTTCATCTCATTCCTGTTGCAACTTTGATTTTTTACCATCTTCCATTCTCAGGGGATTTCTTCTTAATGTCCTACATTTCCCGTCACATCACAACACTTTCACCACACTCTGCTACACTACTACCGCACAATACAACACCACACTGCGCCATACTACATCACTAAACATTACACGACAAACCACATCATGATACAACACACACTACTCCCTATTCTGCACTATGCAACAAGACTACATTACACTACTACATCCTGCACGCGCCTCGCTGCACTAAATGCAGCTCACTGTACTACACCCCAACTCACTTCAAATCTTCAATACACTACACACCACCACACAACACTTTACCACTCTACATCACAATATATGACACTTACATGGCACTACACTTCAGTACACCACTCCATACAATACGTCACACAACACCACACAACGCTACACTTGACAGCACCATACTGCAGCGCCCACACATTACACCTCCTCCATTCTACACGTCTAACATACCATACCTCCACCACACTACCCCTCCACCTTTCTACACCTTCATTACACTACGCCCCCATTCCACTACACCTTCACCCCTCTACACATCCACCACACTACACCTCCACCAACTATGCCACCCCCCCCCCACTATAACTGCACCCCACTACCCTTCCACCCCACTACACCTCCACCCTCCACACCTCCACCCTCCACACCTCCACACCTCCACACCTCCACCCTCCACACCTCCACCACACTACACCTCTACTGCCACTGCACTACACCAATCAACATCGTACTGCGTCGCATCCTAGCATAAGTACTACTTCACAATAATAATTTTAACTCTACGCCTGTATTGAGTACTTCCACCTTACATGTGTGTGTGTGTAATAATATTTGCTTTTGTCTTTTTCTCTTTTACCTCCTGTCTCACGTACACATCTATACACGAAGTGCCTCACACACATTATACTGTCATTCATGAATTAAAAATTCCGCCGCGGTCGACTTTGCCTCTCATCTTTTCGAGGTCGATAAAATAAGTACCAGTCGAATACTGGGGTCGATGCAATCGACTCATCCCCCACCTCCCCCAAGATACCCTTCTGGCAAAAATTTGAAATAATTATTGTCCTGCCATACAACGTCGTACATAAGCATACATTTTCATGCAAAACCCTAATCACTTTTTATTACTCTTTCCTTTTCTCTCTCTCATCCGCATAACCACACGACTCTCTCTCTCTCTCTCTCTCCCCTCTCTATCTCTCTCTCTCCCCTCTCTCTCTCTCTCTCTCTCCTCTCTCTCCCCTCTCTCTC
>NC_069002.1:1214063-1217017 GCF_001194135.2 Octopus bimaculoides | reverse complement strand
CTCTCTCTCTCTCTCTCTCTCTCTCTCTCTCTCTCTCTCTCTCTCTCTCTCCATTTCTCTTTGTCTTTCTCCCTGTCTTTGTCTCTCCCTCGCTTTCTCTCTTTATTTTTCTCTCCATTCTCCTACTTTAATAGCTTTCACATAACATGTTCATCACTAGCACCGCCACCACCACCGCCGTCACCACCGCCACCACACCAGCATCCTCGGTAGCATGGATTTTATCGTTTTTTTTTGCGGTGTTGCTATCATCATCATCATCATCATCATCATAATCATTATTGTGTGTGTGTATGTCCTCTTCAACCTTCATTCTCTTTAAAATGCGCAACAAAAGAACTCAATTTTCCTTGGCCATTGTCGATAAAAACAACAAAAACAAACCCGTAATTTACAGTATTTTCTTTCGTTTTTATGATGGTCTTTTTTTTAAAAGTTGAATTACATAAAAACCAAGAGATTTATCGCATTTCGTTAAGGGAGGTTTTTATAATAATATCATTGGATTGCTGTAAACGGTTCGTTCGGATTAATGATGTGATAACAAATAAAATACAGCACATAAAAAAAACATAACATAATAACAAAGAAAATAAGATAAGATAAAATACAAACATGGCTTTCTTAATAATTTAAACGAGAACTGTTTAAAAAGGAATGGTATCATGGATTTGCTGGTAATCTTGTTAAGAACCTCCTGGAATAATCTCTCTGTAGATTTGAAATAAAAGCCGATGCGAGGCGTTAGTTATGACCAGTGTAAAAAAATCGCTTTCGATTAAGAGAAAAAAAAATAGAAAGAAATTCATCGTTTTGTTTTGTTCTTCTTTATAATCCTTTCACGATCAAATTCCCTCCATGGTCAAATATGTCTTTCAATGTTATCGGGTCCATTAAATAAAGTAACTGTCAATAGGGTGCGATTAACTTGATTGCCTCAAACTCATTCTTAAACACATGGATTCGGAATTCAAGGCCGTTGGCTTTCCTTGCTAATTTATTATCGTTGTCGCTGAAAAGGTATATTGTTGCGAAAAATATATATTGCCTTACGCCCCTTTATATTCCGAGTTCATATTTTGACCAAACCTAATTTTAAATTCAATCGTTATAGAAGCAATGAAATTATTTTCCAGTGAAAAACTGAGATTAATGATCAATTTACGTTCTCGGTTCAAATCCGGTAACGTCAAATTATTCATTTACACTTGTGGGGTCAATTGAATAAAGTAACCACTGATGAAGTGTCGGTAAAATAATGAAGCACAATCGAATCGATTGTTTCATTCTATACTTTAGCACATACAAATTTAAAACGGGTGGTTGAAGGGTTACTGCGCATCAGCCGGAATAGATATTTTGTACCCCATGGTTATACCCGACTACATTCTGAACACGACCAATAACAACTTCAATTGAGATCGATAAAGCTGAGATCGTATTAAGGAAGATTCACGTCTATGTATGTATGTAATGTATGTATATAGTTAAGTGAGATTCGGGCAAAACCTCCAAGAATAATATACAAATCTCGTCCCGAAAACAATTGTAATGGTTTTGAATAAAGATTCTCGTGAATTCCATTTTCTGGGTTTGTTCCATATATATATATATATATACGTGCATATGTTCCATATATATATATATATATATATATATATATATATACGTGCATATGTTGCGCGTGGGTGTCTGTAAACACTGTGTGTGTACGTGCTTTTACATGCGTGCGCGCGTGTCGAATCTCCTCAGTTGCTGTTGTTCTTTTTTGTTTGTTATTTTCCGCCTCTGCATGTTTCAATCTAACAATTTTTTTCATTTCATTGTTAAATTTTGTAGCAATTTTTATTATTGTTATCATTATCTTATTATTATCCTGTTACTTTTATTATTGTCATTCATTTTTTTCTTTCTACATACAACGATTTTTTTCTTTAACTTCACTTACATATTGAATGTGACAAAAAAAAAAACGACTGTCAACATATACATATATACACAAGCAGGCACACAAACGCAGAGACGTGTATAAACATTACAACAGGAGACATAAACATACACCACAGCACACGTATGTGTATTCAGTTTATTTACTGCGACCAGAAGTAGTTAAATGAAAAAAAAAATGAAGAGCGCACACACAAGTATATGATGTGAGACAGGCGTTCACTTCACATATGTATATATATATATGTGTTTGTGTGTGTGTATGTATATATATATATTCATACACACATATATGTATGCACGTATGTTTATATATGTACACACACACACATATATATACACACGTATATATATATACGTACACATACATATATATATATATATATATATATATATATATATATATATATATATATGTGCATATACATATATATATACATATAAATATGCACACACACACACACACACACACACACACATACACAGAACAAGACAGTAAACACACATAGACATATGTATGTATATAGGTATTAGGTATGTCTGCTTGTATGTATGTAAATATGTATGTATAAAGTTTGTACTTATTTGAATATATAAACATTCAAACAGAAAACAAAAATTATTTACGTTTAAGCACAAAATTTCTACTTGTAAAAAATGTAGATGAGAAAAAGTAAACAGGGAGAAAGAAAGAAAGAAAGAGAGAGAGAGAGAGAGAGAGAGAGAGAGAGAGAGAGCTAAATGGTGAGAATGCGAGAAAGGCTGAAGGTGACGTGTTTTTTCTGTGAAATTGGGTAAATTTTTTCCATATACCTCTGACGGCTTGTAATTCATAAGGTAGGGAGTGGAGGATCACCATAGTGGCTGCAGTGGTGGTTGTGGTGATGGTGGTAGTAATGTCAATGTCGATGATATAGTGGTTTTTCTACATGGTTTGTCTTTGGAGGAAGAATGGAAGAGTTTCTGAAATATTTTCGTAGGAATCTGGCACATGTGCTTACATGGTT
>NC_069002.1:1207162-1213929 GCF_001194135.2 Octopus bimaculoides | reverse complement strand
ATATATATATATATATATATATATATATATATACGACGGGCTTCTTTCAGTTTCATTTCTATTGGTGAACCCTAGAAAAGAAACACCCTGCCAAAACCATTATACATAGACATCAAAGTGAACCACGGTCTGACGACGACTAGTAAGCCGAAACTTCGCAGCCACAATCTTTTGCTTGTAGAATTTAATAAGTATGTTCTCTTATAAAAACGACTTAGTCATCGAGTGATCCTATAATTTAATGCTAAATTCTATTTATATAAAATTTTACATTAGGACAAATATCAATATTTATCAATATCTATCTATCTATCTATCTATCTATCTACCAATGCATGTATGTACACGCATGTATGTATATATCTTCCCTTGCAACTATCAATCAATGCAGGTATGTATCTATCTATCTCTATCCATCTATATCTATCTATCTACCTACCTAATATCCATAAAATAAAGACATAGCTTCTTGAGGTACACCAACGCATTTCTATATATGTTGTGTGTGTGAGAGTGAGTGTATGGGCTATGTCTATTGTATAGGTATCCTTTGTTTTTCTTTCTCCTCTTTCTCTCCCTTTCTCCTCTCTCTCCCTCCCCTCCTCACCCCTCTACCCCTCCTCACTCTTCTACCCCTCCTCACCTCTCTCTGTACCTCTCTGTCTCGGATTCTGTGGAGTTGAACGTCAAACCTTTAGATACTATACTGGAAACATTACAAAAATCTTTCAAAAACAGGTCGACTTATCTAGGCACAAGAACTATCGGGAATTCTCTGGGAAAAATAACTTCGCGAATCTTCTATATCGTCGGTGTAGACGCCAAACGAAAGAAATACCACATTAGAAATTCTTTGAATAATATTTGGCAGGCTTGGCACTAAATACACAAAACCAAGAAGAATAATTGTCAAGCACAGTGATAGTTAGTGCCAGTTCCTTTATGATGTAGTTTTATTCATCTGAATTATATAACCAAAAAAAAAAAGAAAGAAAGAAAGAAAGAAGTGTATGAGTCCCAATCAGATCAATTACGAATTTTTATGAAGTGTTATTTATCATGAGGGTAAATTTAAAAGTATTATTTTGCCATAATGGGTAAAAAACAGGAAATATGTCCTACAAGCACTTAGAATTTAATTTTTATGAAATTTCCTGGTAGTTATACAAAATGATGAAATGAATGCTACTAATTTTCAAACCGAAAAAGATTTGATAACTTGAAATTAAATATAACAAATCTCTTATTTCTATACTCTGACTACTTATTTAATTCCCCCTCCTTTTGTCTCTCTGTTTCTCTCTCATTGCATACCTGTGTATAGCGTTAGATTATATATATGTATATATACATATGTATATATACGTATGAATATATATGTATGAATATATATATATATGCATATATATATGTATATATACATATGTAAATATATATATGTATATATATTTATAAATATATGCACACACACACATACATACACACACACACATGTATATACACAAGTGTGTATGTACATATTTACTAATGTGTATGGGCGTTTGGCTGTCAAGGCTGGTGCGCGTCTGTGTTTATGTACCTGTGTATGCGTCAATGTGTACGAGCAGGTGAGCACTTGAGTGTAAGCGTCTATCCCCGTCTGTGTATATATGTGTGTGTGTGTGTGTGTGTGTGTATGTTTGATTGCTATAATTAACCTTGTTATTTAGGTGAACTCACTAACCTCTCACTAGAGTACGGCTGACAAAAGAACAGCAGTAGTGTTACCTGGTAACCCCCGACAACCCTCGCTCTCTCTCTCTTCTGCTGCAATCGTGTTTGAAGGGGGGGGGGTGAGGACACAGTTCCTGGGAAGTCCTCACCATGCCTCATACACCTGCCAACGCAGAATGGCTGAGGTGGGTTCGGTGGGTGTGGGTGCTGGTGACAGTGTTAATAGTGGAGGTGGTGGTGCAGACGATCTTGATGATGGTGATAATGATGTGGTGGTGGTGGTGGTGGTGGTGGTGTTGACGGTGAAGATGGTGATAATGGCGGCTGCAGTTTTAACGCTGTTGGTGGCGCTGTTAATGCTGGTGGTTGTGGTCGGTCGTGGTGGTTGTGCCGATGGTGGCGGTGGCGGTGGATGTTCTGGTACCGGTGCTGATTGTGGCGGTGGTGGTGGTGGTGGTGGTAGTGTTGTTAGTGGTGAAAAGTGATGATGGAGGTGGGAGCGAGGTGGGTGATGGTGCTGTTGTTGAGTTTCCTCTTTTATAAGACGGTTAGCGTTTGAGTTGAGGGAGGTTTGTGTACTACTTCTTGTAAGGCTATCGACCACGTGGTGGTGCTCTTAGTAGGGCAACAATGACAAAGTGGAAATGGTGTGGATAACAGTCAGGGTGATGGTGTGGTGGCGGTTATGCGTCGTTAATATTAAGTGATGCTTACCCCCTTTGTTATGACAATGATGATGATGATGATGAGTATGCTGTTTGTAGTAGTAGTGTTAGTACTAGTAGCAGTCGTAGTAGTAGAGTGCAAAGTGTGTTTGTTGTTTTTATTCTACGTTTTTCATTGTTGTTCATCTTATTGCTGTCGCCGTCATCATCATCATCGTCATCATCGTCATCGTCGTTATCGTTCCACCAAATTTCAAGCCTTATGCCTATAGTAGACAGGATTATTATTATTATTATTATTATTATTATTATTATTATTATTATTATTATTATTGGTTAATTGCAAAGTGCTCATATGTTCACGCCACGAAAACCACTACCTCCAGGCTTTCTTCATCCTAATCACCACACCTTTTCAGATAACAATAAAAACAAACAACAACAATAAAGCACCTATATACTTCTCTCTATACACACACGTTCGCGCGCACACGCACACACACACATACACACACACACACACTGTTTATTACTTCTTTTTTGCTTGGCTGAAGATTTTGTTGGGAAGGGACCGTACGGTGTTCGGCAGTAACAGATTTTTTTTTTTTCACTTTTTAAATTTCTTTGTTAATTTTTAACCATTTCTTTCTTTCTCTTTCTTTCTTTCTTTCTTTCTTTCTTTCTTTCCTTTTCTTTTCGTAAACTCTTTATTTTTCCCTTTTCTTTTAAATCTATTTCTGTAGCCATTTTCCTATCATGTCCTTATTTCCATCGTTTCTGAGATAAAATAATTAAATAAGTATATTTTCCCCTCTCCCTCTCTCTCTCTCACACATACACACACCCTCTTCCTCTCTCTCTCTCTCTCGGTGTTTTTCTTTCTCTCTCTATCTGCCCCCTCTCTATTTGCCCCCCTCTCTCTCTCTCTGTTTTTTCTTCCTTACTTTTAAGAGCTTTTTCACAATAACCACAAAACTAACAACAATAGCATCAAATTTTGGCATCGTTTCCACCCGTTTCCGCGCTTCTTTTCACTTTTATTTCTCTTTTACCACTCCTCCTCCTCCTCCTCTTCATCGTCTTCTTCTTCTCCTCCTCCTCCTCCTCCTCCTCCTCCTCCTCCTCCTCCTCCTCGTCTTCTTCTTTTTCTTCTCCTCCTCGTCGTCATCATACCTTCTTTAACTTTTCTTCTCTTCATCTCCATCATCGTCAACGTCCTTCACTTTCCTCTTATCATTATCTTCATCATCTCAAAAAAACCCACCACCACCACCACTACCACCATCATAATTATCGATATCATCAACGTCATTATCACCATCACTGGCATTTCTTCTCCTTCTTCTCCTCCGCCTCATACTCGTACTCCTCCCCTTCTCATTCTAATTCTTTTCTTAAACTTATATTTTTCTCCTTTTCCTCTACCTCTAAATCAATTCCTCTCTTTACGCTGGAGTATCTTTCCTCCTCCCACCACCACCCCTTCTATATTCTTCTTTATATTCTCCCCCCCCCCCTCGTATTTTTATCTATGATCATCATCGCAACGCTTTTCGCCTTTCATCTTCGTCACATTTTCTTATATAAGTCTTTCTATGCGTTCTTTCGCGAATATGATTTGGCATTTGTCTTTGCGATTTCATATTTCTATTTTCATTTTTATCTTTTCATATAGATTATTATTATTATTATTATCATTATCATTATCATTATTATTACTATTATTATCATTATTATTATTATTATTGGCGGCGAGCTGGCAGAATCGTTAGCGTACTAGTATATTTTCTTAGCGTTATTTCGCACTTCGGTACGTTCTGAGTTCAAATTCCGCCGGGGTCGACTTTTCCTTTTGGGGTCGACAAATTAAGTACCAGTCAAATACTGGAGTCTGTGTAATCGACTATCCCTTCCCCCAAATTTCAGGCCATATGTCTTTAGTAGAAAGGATTATTATTATTATTATTAGTAGTAGTAGTAGTAAGTAGGAGGTGGAGGTAGAGGAGTCGCTGATTATTTCTCTCTCGCTATTTCTGCCCCTCTATCTGCCAATCCATCGATTCATTTTAATTCTCTTCGTATGTGTCCCAATCCATTTATTCTCTGTTTACAGAGCAGCACGCCAACACCACCGCCGCCACCATCATAGCCACCACCAATACCACCACTACCACAACAACAACAACATCAGTATGTCGCCGTAACACCTTTTCATGCTAATTTATTATTGTACCAGGTGTGAACAAATGCCTAGGGTTAAACTATTCTGCACAAATTTACACACCTTACATGTGTGTGTGTGTGGGGGTGTGTGTATGCTTTTGTGTGCAGGAGTGAGTGCGTAGTATTTAGAGCGCCAGTTATTGTAATTAGTGTGTATGTGTGTGTGTCTTCTCGGTGCAAGTTTCCATCTCGGGCCGCAGGCTATGAACGAGCGGTTAAGAAGTTCAATGTACACTGATGAAGTCCGGAATTCGATTTCCTTCATAATATCTTAAACAGTCTTTTTTTCTTTCTTCCCTGTCTCTTTTCTTCACCAGTCGAGGTGTCTGGCCTAGTGGTTCGGGGTGTTGTAGTCACAATCACAAAAGTATGGTTTCGATTCTCAAGCCGAGCACTACTTTGTGCTCTTGAGTAAGACATTAGGTTTACGTTCCTCTATTTCTGAAGAAGAGCTTCGCTCGAAACGTTAAAGTCCTTTCCTTCCTTTCTTGAGCGTTTGATAATACAGTACTTGTATCACACCCTCGCGTTATAGAATGTTCTTGTTTGTTCTCCTTTGTTTGGATTCACTATATATGAATATATATCTGTGTGTGTGCCGTGTGTGTCATACATATGAGTGAGAATCCTTTACATTCTCTGTTCGGGGCATCAATATTTCTTTCTCCTCAATATTTCTTTCTTTTCCGTTACATCTGCGTTCTTTATTTTCAGTAAAATTTGTCTTTGGTAGATGTATAATTTCCATGTTTTCTATTATGTATGAACGAAGGCACGTATATATGTATATTTGCTTTTGTGTATATGTATGAGTTCGTGTACGCGCTTATATGTATATCTCTACGCATCTTTTTTTGTTTGTTTTTGCAATATAATGCAATTATTTAATAATGGTTTTACATCACTCTCGTCTCTGTTTCTTCACTTACTCAACTAATTGATATCACCCCCACCTCCCTCCCGTACACGATAAATACACTTCCTTCCCTCTTGCTTTCTTCTTTCTCATCTCCTGTCTTTGTTGTCCATTTCGTATACTTAGAAGCCACCATCTCCACGCAATCTTCAACAAAGTTTATATTTCACATCATCTGAGGTGACACCACACCGGTGAAGAATGGGCGTGGTAGCAGCAACGAGATGAAGAGATAAAACAGCGCGCCTACGCATCAATTTATGAATGCATGCATGTATGTATGTATGTTTGTATGTATGTATGTATATATCTATCTATCTATCTATCTATCTATCTATCTATCTATCTTGTCTGTCTGTCTCTGTCTGTCGATCTATCTATCTATTCGTGTATATATATATATATATATACATACATATATATATATATGTGTGTGTGTGTGTGTGTGTGTGTGTGTGTGTGTGTGTGTGTGTGTGTGTGTGTGTGTGTGTGTGTGTGTGTGTGTGTGTGTGTGTGTGTGTGTGTGTGTGCGTGTGTGTGTGTGCGTGTGTGTGTGTGCGTGTACATTTATGTATATATGTTTATGCATGTACATACATTTATGCAGAGAGAAGAGAATAAGTCTCATAGATATTTAGAAAGGTTGCGAAGTTTTGTGTGCATATGTGTGTATGTGTATCTGTACGGACTTGTACATGTATACGTATACCTATATTTGTGTGTGTGTGTGTGTGTGTGTGTGTGTGTGTGTGTGTGTGTGTGTGTGTGTGTGTGTGTGTGTGTGTGTGTGTGTGTGTGTGTGTGTGTGTGTGTGTGTGTGTGTACGCATGTACACACCGGTGTTTACAAGTGCCCGGCAAAAGACAGAAATAGAGCGAGATAGGTGGTAGGAGTTAACATTGACGCTGTTTCGGGGGGTAAGGTGAGAGGACCTGTGACACGTCGCTACCGCCAGGGTTTACACGTGAAGCTGTCAAGTTGTGATTGTTCAAGGGGCGTGTTTTCATTACACACCTGACTTCGTCTTTACACGGCTGCTCATTTTCAGTTCCATCTCTAAGTTGCCATGAGTATGTGTGAATATGCATGGCTTCTAACTACGTGTCTGTGTCTGTAGATATATCTACACACACGCGCATTTTCACGCACATGCATACAGATAGAAGTATTAGTGTGTGCTTGTGTGTGTACGAGTATATATAATTTATATATATATATATATATATATATATATATATATATATATATAT
>NC_069002.1:1206542-1206994 GCF_001194135.2 Octopus bimaculoides | reverse complement strand
TATATATATATATATATATATATATATATATATATATATATGTATGTATATTTTATATATTCATATCTATGTATGTCAACGTAACTTTATATCAATATATTTATGTCTTTATATGCGTATATACATGCACATACATATATGTACAGATGCATATGTGTATACTTGTATGTGTATATTCACATATATATATATATATGTATATATAAATGTATGTATGTATGTATGTATGTATAGATAGATAGATAGATAGATAGATAGATAGATAGATAGATAGATAGATAGATAGAAGCAACCATAAAAGTCTACAAGGATCCATTCTTTGGTAACAGAAACTAATTGTCTCTGATATTTTCTGCAGAATCCGAAATCAATAATGTAATTGTTCTTTAATTTCTTCTCAGAGTTCCGAATTAAATGCTTTTCAAACACCCCCACACACACACACACACACA
>NC_069002.1:1199161-1206527 GCF_001194135.2 Octopus bimaculoides | reverse complement strand
CCCCCCCCCACACACACACACACACCACCACCACCACCACCACCACCACCACCACTACCACCACCACACACACCACACACACGCACACATGCACACACGCACAAACGCAGCCACCCACACATACACACATGTAAATACTTATACATATATAAACGTATATATATATGTGTGTGTGTATGTATATGCATGTAGTTATATGGGACTCTCTGTGTGTCTATGTGTGTGTATGCATGTATGTTAGCTTATTACTTGTCTCTATTTTGATGTACCTCTTATTAGTCAATAGAATTTTTAACCAAATCATCGTTATACGCACATACCTGCATGTATATACACTTTCACACAAACACATCAACACACATCTACAGCTATACATTCATAAACCTACACATGGCTACATATATAGATATCAAAGACATAGGCACATGAATTCACACACACACACACACACACACACACACACACACACACACACACACACACACACACACACACACACACACACACACACACACACACAGTGTATTAAATTTGAACTTCACTCGTGTGTTTTATTTGATTAATTTCAAAGAAATAGTATCAAATTTACACATTTTACGTTAAAACTTTCCGCTGACTTCCATCTTCAATTCCTCAAAGAAATCAAACACTGTGTCCTGAGATTTCAATTATATAGGTATGTGTGGGTGTGTATGTGTGTGAGCACGCGTGAGTGTGATAGAGAGAGAGAGAGAGAGAGAGAGAGAGAAAGAGAGAGAGAGAGAGAGAGATAGAGAGTCGAAGAGAGATAGGGAGAGACAGAAATAGTGAGTCAGAGAGTATGAGAGGACATGTTTCTATATGGGTAAATATAGATGCATGTGTATCTGTTTACATGTACATCTAATAGAAAAGTATACTTTTCTATTATGTGTGTGTGTGTGTATGTGTGTATTATGTTTGTACATATATCTATCTATCATCTACACAGGTAGATGTGTTAGGCTGTTATGTAGATGTATATATATATATATATATATATATATAGGTAAATGGACATGTAAGTAAACTGATAGATAAGTAGATAAGTAGATACATAGGTAATACGGACAAACAAGCACACACACATACACACACACACACACACACACACACATACACATATAAATGAAAACTGAATCCGAAACTCGGCATCCGAAACTCGGAGTTTTATCATGACTACCGAATAAGTGTCACCTATTTTTACAGATACATACACGTATATGGGCAGCGACATGAATATTGATGCATCTTTGCAGGTGCGCATTACTAAGCTGGCAATAAAATGCAGACGTTTAGCCGAGTAGATCCTTTGAACTTTCAAAACGAGAAGAAAGGTAACCGTGATGGTTCTATGGAGGACTTTTGTTCTAAATTGTCTGAGTTACTGTTCCCAACTGTGGTCACTAAACAGTGTGAAATCACCGAAGGAACTCGGGAAAATCCAGCGAAGCTACACAAAGAAGATCGACATAATGCGATACATCAGCTGCTGGAAGAGACTGAAAGAGTTAAGATTGTACTCCCTGCAGCGAAGGTGGGAAAGATATGCAATAATATTCATCTGGAAAATCCTAGAGAATCTTGTTCCAGACTTTGGTATTGTCACTTACACAAAAAGGAGGACGGGGTGCTAATGCATGGTACCAAACGTCTCAAAATTGCCATCAGGATACAGGAGCAGATAGTGCACCAGCTTGGGCTTCAAAGGCCATGTGAATATTGGCCAAGGGTTACCTGTACCATGATGCTTCGCACCGGGTATCAAAATGCTGACATCATAACTGCTGCTCAGAGTACTGTGACCATTGTAAAGGTTGAAAGAAGTGATGTGGTCAACCACAACGTGTGCTACTAAACCGTGGCCGGCAGGATTTTGATGGACACTGGTTGTGTCTCCAGTGAGGGTGACATCTTTAAAAAAGGGCCTTGCACTCAATTCAGACAGCTATATGAAGCTGCTGGAGACTGTTCAAACACTGGTGAAAGGGGTTCGATCCTGGAAGGCTCTGCGTGGCAGCAGAATTCGGTTTCTTGTACATTACACACACACACACACATACTCACACACATATACACACACATATACATACATATATGTATTTGTCCATTCTAAGTGATATAAATGTATAGATGCCTACATATGTGTATATATGTGTGTATATATGTACACACAAGTGCATATATATATATATATATATGTATATACATATGTATGTATATAAGACAGAAACCTAAATATAGGCATGCATATATATATGTATATATATAAATATATATATGTATATACGTAAATGTATATTTCGCATATGTAGAGATACATATATGTAAATGTACAACTGTATATTTATATATACATACAAATATATATGGATATATATATATATATATATATATATATATATAAATATATATGTAACTATATTTATATATAAGTATATATATATATGTGTGTGTGTGTGTATATATATATATATAAGTATATTTATATATATATATATATACATACACACATATATATATATATGTAGTATATACATATATGTATATTTCGCATATGCAGAGATACATATATGTAAATGTATAGCTAGATATGTATACATACATATAGATATATATATATGTGTGTATATATACATAAGTATATTTATATATAAGGATGTATATATATATATAAATATATATATATATATATATATGTATGTATGTATGTATATGTTTATTTATATTTATACATAGAAAACATGCATACGCACACATACGTAGTTTCCACCATACCGCAGATGGAGTCCACAGGGATATGAAGATAACTATTTTTCCATATTTCAAAAACTGGTCTGCATAAAAGATTCTCTTTAATTTACTCTACATTAACCTTTTAAGATTTCTTCAGATTTCGCTTTTTCTTTCTCTTTCTTTATATTTTTCTATTTATTCTACCATCTGTTCTGTAATTACATTACACAAATAGTTCTTGAATTTTAACTTTTGACTTTAAATTCTTCATTTCAATTCCTCCGTACACACCGCTTTTATTAGCATTATTATTAGTAGCAATAATATTTCCGTTGACTGCAGAGGCGATAGA
This sequence comes from Octopus bimaculoides, assembly GCF_001194135.2. Lineage (NCBI taxonomy): Eukaryota > Metazoa > Mollusca > Cephalopoda > Octopoda > Octopodidae > Octopus > Octopus bimaculoides. The sequence continues at coordinate 1,203,421 of NC_069002.1, read as the reverse complement.
GCTACGGACAAAATGCATCTTGCTATATTACTCGCTTTGCTTTACGTTCCGATTTCGAAACTAGCTTTGGCATAACTGTGTATGTTTTTATCTGTTCCAGTCATTAGACTGTGGTTATACCAGTGCATCGCCTTGGAGAAATTTTAGCGGAATGAATCGACCACAGAAATTAAATATTTGTTAAGCGTAGTACATATTATATGGGTCGCTTTTGCCGAAACTTTAGGTTACTGGGTTCAATCCGACAGCGTTACCTTTTGGACTGCAGTCATTCTGGAGCATTGTCTAGAAAGGGTTAGCTGATGAATTTGCTCCCAGCCCTTTGTTTTTACAAAACGTACTTATTCTAACATTTGTTTTGCTGAAGTGCTAACTTGCTTGGATGTAAACAAACCAATACCGGTTGTCAAGAGGTGGTTGAACAAGCACCACACACACACATGAATGAGTGGAAAAATGAAAGCAAGGGGCACTGAACACATTTAGTAGGAGTTACATGTATTATTTAAAACTTTGATTCGGTTCTGTGCGACTTAAATTTTCGCGGGCCCCTAATAGAATACCGTATCTCTCAGACCGAATCGGTAATCTGAAGCCTAAAAAGATGGGCTTCTGTTGGGGGCCTGCAGTACTTTACGTCGCATGGAATCGAAACACACACACACACACACACGATGGTTCCATTTAGAAAATATTGGTCGACTCGAGCCATCGTAGAAGACACTTGTCCAAGGTGCCTCAATGTGGAACTGAACTCTAAACTACATGGTTGCAAAGCGATCCTCCTAACCACGTAGCCATGTCAGCATCTATTTATTTATATATTTGTTCATTTTTATTTTGTTTTATTTTTTTGCATGTATTTTAAAGAAAAAATATAAAGACTCTTGTCGAGTCACATAGACGCCTAGGACAGTTTTCCCCGGCGCTTATATCCTTACTCCCTGGGTGGGACGCCAGCCCCTAGTAGGAAATACTCGCTTTTGTTAGCTCGGTAAACTTCAATAACGGGAAATAAAATGTTTTCCACAAAAGCACAACGCATCGAACGGCCCAGGAATCGAAACTACAATCTAACGATTATGAACCCAACGCCCCTAGCCACTAAGCCAGGCGCTTTTGCGAATTTAGTTTAAATACTTCAATTAATTACATGATTTTTCTTTTTAATATTTAAAAATATATTTATTTTCAAATTGGAATTATAAATTTCAGAGGTTTACGATTGAAACTTTATCATATTTATATATTATTTTTCAAGGAGTCTTTTTATCTTTTTTTGATGTGGTTGTTTTTTATGGCGGAGTTGATTTGTTAGTTCGGTTCATATATACATATATATTTTTAGTAGTTTTATTTACGTTTATTTATCTACCTATATATATATATATATATATATTTTTTTTTTTTTTCCCCTCTGAAATAGAAAAGTGTAAAAAGCAAATCAAATGAAAACAGATAAAATCTATACAAAAAAACATACAAAAAACAGCCAGAACGATACAGGTGTCTTGATAAAAATCAACGTACCTTTTAGCAAGTTTCGTTTAAAGAGGAAGTAATTACAACGCAGCTTCCGGTTATGGCGTGTTTCGTCTGCTTTATCTAGAAAATCAAAAATCGATGATGGCGCGCCTGTAAAGAGCTGGCTTTCGGTTGGTGATTGTAGCTAAGTATTTAATTAGCAGAAGATAATAAGGAGTAAAGAGGGTAGGGGTATTAGGTGAGAGTGAAAGGGTGAGTTTAGTGACGAGATATGCGTAGTGGGTACGGGTGATTGTAGTAGTAGTAGTAGTAGCTTCATCATCATCATCATCATCATCATCAATAACAGTAACAGCAGTATTAGTACTATTAGCAGCAGTAGTAGTATTAGTAGTATCAGTAGTGGTAGTAGTAGTAGTAGTAGTAGTAGTAGTAGTAGTAGTGGCAGCAATAGCATCAGTAACGATAGTAGTGGTTGTAGTGGTGTTGCATTCATAGTGGTTGCGGTAGTATTGGAGATTGTCATGTTAGTGGTAGTGCTTCCGGTAGCTATTATATATTTTCATGTTCTTTAGCCCAAGGCATATTTTTGGTTGAGGCGACCAGACTTTCATCCTATGGAGTATTCTAGAAACTGACAAGTCGATTTGACAAGTCACAGTGACATCGAATTTTCAGCCAGTTAAGCCATCGTCGAACCGAACCTTTGAAGTCACTGTCAACAACATTCTTGTGTGAGGAAAATAAATTTGTACTTAACAAAAGTACAGAGTAACGCATCGGACGGATGTAAAATAGTTCTTTTTATAATTGAACATAAAACATTAATATACATGTATATATAGAATTTCTCCATATCTTATTCTGTGATTATTTCATTTATTCCCATGTTCAATTTCGTTTAATTCAGCCGTAACTCACACAGTTTAATCACAGAGAAATGGTGTTTTTTCTTTCTTTCTGTCGTATTGCCCTCTACTGGCCGTTCTTCCTTATTTTCTTTTTCCTAGCATTCTTTATTCCCTTCTCTCTTTCCTTCATTCTTTCATTCTACACAGTAAAATAAAAATAAAAATAATAATGGTAATAATAATAATAACAAAGTAAAAATGTTCTAATTATGATCATAGTATCAATGCAGTACTCTTCACTTTAAATTGTAGTATATTTTATTACTTCATCGTATCTTGTTGTTGTTGTTACTGTTAATTAACCCCTTGTTATTAATTAAACCTCTGTAACAAGGTATATCCGCTGTGCAAAGCGCACTTACACAAAAACACACACACAAAAACACACACACATATACACAAACACACGAAACGAAACTGTGTGGTTAGAAGTTCGCTTCCCAACTACATATTTCCAGGTCCAGTCCCACTGCGTGGCACCTTGCAAGGGCGTGTTCTACCATAGCCTCGGGCCCAGCGAAGCTTTGTGTGTAGATCTAATAGACGGAAACCGGAACAAGACCGTCCGCATGTGTGTGTATGTGTGTTAATGAATGTGTGTATCTATATGAGTGTGTATTCTTGTTGGTATGTGTGTCTTCCACCACTGCTTTTGAACCATTGGTGGTATGTTTATGCCCCTGTAACTTAACGATTTGGCAAAATAGAACGATAGAATATGTAACAGGCTTATAAATAGACATCTGGCTCGATTTCTTCGACTGATCCCTCCTTCAAGTCCTTTTCTGCAGCATCACAGCAATCGGACAACGGAAACAAGTAAAAGACAATCGACACACATACACACCAATTGGCCCCTCCACTTACAAGATTATATAAATTCCAAATTGCCCAAATATAGTTTCCAAGCCGCGACATCCAGAAGAAAAAATGCCAGGAGATGACTTGTCGAGATTATATTAATATTTTTTTGGTTTCAATTGTTGTTCTTCTACAAGGGACTCTTAATCCTATTATCCGCACTAGTGTCAAAACCTTCTTTGGTTTGGTCGCTCTGCCTTCAGTACTCGCCTGTTAAAGATACACAATGGATACACACAGACATATACATACGTTTATATACACGTACATGTACGTATACTCACACACATACATATTGAAAAATCCAGTTTGCACTTTTATGCGCAAAACACTCCAATATGCAGCTATGACGAAAGTAACAAAAACGTACACAACTAACACTATATAAATATATATATAAATATACATACACACACACACATACTGGCAGCCCTCATATACTCCATTACACACGTATACACATACACGCATTCATTTGCACTTACATACACGCATACAAACGTTTACACAAACTAATATGAAATGCATTGGCATAAAACAACGTATATGTTATATATGTATACATATATATATATATATATATATAGAAGCACAGCTTAGATACTTCAGAATCTAACATATATACACACTAACACGTGCATACACACATGCATACGTACTTATACAAGCGAACAAAGAGCGCAAATAGGGACACACAGATACACAGTAACAAACACATACACACACACACACACACACACACAGACCGCACACACACACACACGCACACAGACACACACACACAGACCGCACACACACACACACGCGCACACACACACACACACACACTGAGACACACAACTGATCGGTAAACATCTGCACATGCACACCTCGGCACAAGGCATATTTGTGACATATGTCTGAGCATGTCCCTAATTGATCCCCGTGTGTCAGTTAATAAGTGATATTCATCTTATAATTCCAGGTTCACACAAATACACCTTTTTTCTCTCTTTCTCACTCT
>NC_069002.1:1196084-1199011 GCF_001194135.2 Octopus bimaculoides | reverse complement strand
ATATATATATATATATATATATATATATATATATATATATATATATATATATATATACATATCCACATACATACGTTTGTATATGTATATACATATATGTGTGTGAGTATGTGTGTGTGTGTCCATATACGCACACACATTGAAATGTACTATAATCCACACGCGCGCGCACACATACAAAACACACACACACACACACACTCAGAAGTGAAAATGAAAGATGAATAATAAATAAGATAAAGTAATAACTACATCAACAACAGCAATATTCATAACAATTTTCATAACAACAACAATAATAATAATAATAATAATAATAATAATAATAAACAAAGATAACATTGATAATGATGACGAAGCGGATGAGGATGATGATATTAATAATAATAATAATAACAATAATAATAATAATAATAATAATAATAATAATAATAATAATAATAACAACAACAACAATAATAACAATAATAACAATGATAATAATAATGATAATACTCATAATAATAACAATAATAATAATGATGTTAATAATAATAATAATAATAATAATAATAATAATAATAATAATAATGATAATAATGATAAAGATAATAATAATAATGATAATAATGATAAAGATAATAATAATAATGATAATAATGATAGCAATGACAAGCGAAAGTAATGAAGAAAATCGCCCGGATCAAAGAGTGTATGAGAAGTAATCTGAGAGGTTTAATCATTGGTTTAGGTATCTATTGAGCGGTGATAATTAAGCAAGCGGCAAGATGGTCCGGAGAGATTTCATAAGAACCAAAAATAGAAAGTAACACCAGCAGCAGCAGCATCACAACCACCACCACCACCACCACCAACACCCACAACAACAACAACAGCAACAAGGACAAAACGACGATGACGACGTCAATATTTTCTTCTTTCTCTTCTACTTGTTTCTTTTCTTTTCTTCTCTTCCCCTTCTTTTTTCACAAAATTATTATTATTACTATTACTATTATTATTTTTATTTTTATTATTTTTGTTATTATTATTATTATTATTTTATTATTATTATTATTATTTATTATTATTATTATTATTATTATTATTATTATTATTATTATTATTATTATTATTATTATTATTATTATTATTATTATCAAGGCGGTGGCTGGCAGAATCGTTAAGCACGCTGGACGGAATGCTTAGCGGCGCTTCGTCCGTCCTTACCTTCTGTGGTTCTCAACCATTCTTTACTCCTTTGATTGTTATTTTACCCGGGTGGACCCTCCTCGCCATTCAGGAGTTCTATAAAAACTTGTTACAATATTTTATGTATTGTAGAATTCTTACCAGTTTAGTGTATATATATTTGAACAGCAAAATCTTATAGGGACCCCAAAGGGTCATGTGGACCTCAGTTGACAGCGACTGCTCCAGATGAAGAAGACTCGTAATACTAGATGAAAGAACACGTATGTAGGATTATTATTTGTGTTGAAAAGATATAAAATAATCTAGGAACTGATGTAGAATAATGAATGGTTAAATTCTCTACGTGGAATATTAACGAGATTATATAAACGTTTGTATGTGTTGTAGAGAAGATAAGTTAACAAAATTAAACAATGAAATCATTTTACTGTCTTCTAGAAAAGGCTGGAAGATAAACGATATCTGTAAAATAAATAAATATTTACAACAGCGCCGCTAAATAGTAAGACATCGCCCACGTCTAACGAAAGAGTAATGAGTAGCTGTAGGAATTATGAAAAATTAAAATGATTAAACTAATTAAAATAAAAGCTCATTGGAATATATAACTGAACTAGTGTGTGTGTGGTGGGTGAAAAACTTATGTGGTTAGATTTATTTCGGAGAATATGAACTGTATTTATGAAAATGGGTGTTGATCATTAAAAAAAAGAAAGGATCTCTCAGGTCAGGCATTACCTTTGACTGGCAAAACGTCAAAGAAATGTCAAGGTGAGCTGCTAAGAAAGTATTAGGAGGAACGAATGAGTTAATTCATATTGTTGTACTTTAATATTATTCCATTGTCGAGTGTGATTCCTTCCTCGTTTAGACATTCATACTTATCTGTGATATATTAATATATTGCAGCAAACTAATATTGTTAGGAGTTATAGGTCGTTATTAAAAGAGAAATTGATTTAGCAAATATAACGTACCCAGTACTGGATTGGGTTTTGGGTCGTATTCAGTTTTGTTCTCGTTTAAGAAAACTCATCAGTGAAATAATACATTCATACCTGCTCAATCATTAGACAAATTGTTACAGGTAAAAATTAAGCTGCAAATAATTTTCTGCAATGTAGCTTGCATGCTTCATTGCATAATTATGAAAAGCGAACTAACTCAAAGAAATAGCGCTGATGAGCCAATGGCATGCGTTGAAATCATTCCTGTACAGTTTCAGATGCTACATCAATTAATTTTCTCGTGTGTGACTTCAAATATTCGAGCCAAACGATGAGAAGAGTGATTCTTCGAAAAGGAAGAATCATTTTGTTTTTGTTCTTATACATTATAAAAAAAAAAACGTTACTTGCAGAAACAGAAATTCTTGGAAAGTCAGGGTACCAATGCAAAAAGTACTCACACACACAATGGTGTGTGTGTGTGTGTGTGTGTGTGTGTGTCTGTGTGTAAGTAAAATAATGATGAAGATTGATAGATATAGAGATATTATGTGCAATACATATCACACACACACACATACACACACGTAAATCATCATTTACTTGTTTCACTCGTGAGACTGCGGCCATGCTGGAGCACCGCTTTGAAGAAATTTTAGCCGAATGAATTGACCCCAGTACTTATTCTATCGAACACTTTTGCCGAACCGCTAAGTTACAGGGACGTAGGCACATCAACACCGATTGTCAAGCAGTGGTGGGGAACAAACAAAGACACACACACAC
>NC_069002.1:1189344-1195747 GCF_001194135.2 Octopus bimaculoides | reverse complement strand
ACGCAGTCATCAACGTCGGAGGCCAATAGGGAAATGATCAACACATCAAGACACCCCAAACTAACCCACCAATACAGGTACAACTTCTAATCACTACTTTCACACACACGCGCACACACAAACAAATACACGCATACACACACACACAAACAAATACACGCACGTACACACACAAACACACACACACGCGCACATACAAATATACGTACACACACTCAAGTATGTGCATACACACACATACAAGCGCACATGCATGCGCGCACACACAGACAAATACACGCCAACACACATACACGTGCACATACACACACACACGCATTCAAATGCACACATGAGTACACGAAATGTTCGCACACATAAGCACACACCTACACACATATAGACACATACATGTACAAACACATATACATAAACACGCACACATAAATACCCACACACATGCATATATACATAAACACATTAGAACACGCACATGCATGTACACCGACGACCTTCCGACTGAATCGAACTTCCATCGACTACACATACACACGCATACACACGCACATACACACGCACGCACGCATACAAGCACATGCGTGCTGACACACGCATACCAGCTACCACCGCTACCACCACTTTCATCAGGGATACTATCACCTCAACGATTACTACAACCGCAAACACCACCACCACCATTAACACTACCACCAACACTACTACCGCCACAACCGCAACAAGATAAACACATAACCACTAATACAATCGCCCATGCTGTCCCTACTGTCTCTATAGATACGACTACAACCACCACCGAGACCACTGCAGCCACCACCTATACTACTACAACTACTACAACTAGCATAGAGGCTACCACTACCAGAATTGTCATACCACGACGACTACGGCTTGATGCACCATCACAACCTACACCATGACCATCACCACTGACTCTATGACAACCATTATTATAACACCCAGAAAACTGCTGCTTCTGTCACACACGTATAAGCAGATCAACAGCTAGAAATAGCAGTAAAATATCCCTTAAATCACACACTAGTATTATGGAAAAGGACAGATGAGACAATGTGGTTCTGGTCTGAGTTTACTTGCAAATATAAAAAGAAACAAAGAAACAAAAAAAAAGGCAGACGGGATGTCATGACTGGAACGTCTTTGAATCATAGGATTTCGTGATCAGAGCTGACCTGGGGCTAAACGACATCAACGAACATCCAGAAAACAGAATTTAACAGCAACAATCACCGCCATAACAGAAAATAAATAAATCTAATATTAAAAAAGAAAAAAAAACAATGACAATAACAACAACGACTTGATAAATCAACGTGAGAAACAAAAACAATAAACAGAATAATATAAAGAAATAAAAAAAACAGAGAGAGAGAGGGAGAGAGAGAAAGAGGGAGAGAGAGAGAGAGAGAGGGAGAGAAAGAAGGAGAGAGAGAGAGAGAGAGAAGGAGAGAGAGAGAAATTACTTGCTGACTTTGTTGTTAAAGCTGATGTCCACATTACAAATTGATTTCCCAAGGCAGAGGCTGCTCTTTTTTTTTTTATTTCATCATCACCATCTTCATCATCATCCACCACCAGCATCATCATCATCACCATCACCACTACACCACCATCACCATAATCGTTATTACTATCATCACCATCGACATCATCACCATCATCATCATCATCATCGTTGTCGCCGTCGTTGTGATCATCATCATCATCATCATCATCATCATCATCATCACCAGTATTATTATCATTATTTAATATTTCTTATTTTATTATTATATTTTCTTTTTTCTTCATTTCTTTTTGCCATATAATATATTTTTAAAATTTTGTTTCTTTTATTTCTTTAATTATTATCATATTTTTTTTTTAATTATTGTAAGAAACTAATTAAAATTTTAATAATCACGGTGTTTTGTAAGTTTATTTTTGTACTGAGCAAATGGATGGGAAAAACCTTGTGAAAAAACCTGACAGTGCAGTTAGTACGTTTGGCGACTGAGGCTTCACTTTGATGTCTTTCCGCCAGTGTCTCGATGTGAGCAGTTATTGGGAGTCTGTGGATGTGTTAATGTGTACACTTGTGTGTGCATACGTGGTTCTGTGTGTGTGTGTGTGTGTGTGTGTGTCCGTGCTGAGGTGTAAAAAGGTGCATCTAGAGAAGTGTGTATGTGTGAGTATATGAACGTAAGGATGGATGTACGTATGTGTATGTTTTAGTCCCTCCTTTTCTCATTCACTATGCTTGTATGTATACACACACACACACACACACACACACACAATAATATATATGTGTGTATATATATGTATGCATCTATATGTATGTATATATCTAATTATAAATGTATCTCTCTCTCTCTCGATATATATATATATATATATATATATATATATATATATATAATATATAATATAAATAATACATATATATATATATATATATGCATATATACATACGTATATGTACATACATCTATACGTATATATATATATATATATATATATATATATAATAATAATAATAATAATCATAATAATAATAATAATAAATAGCAACAAAAGAACGAGACCTCGATATTAGATAAATAGAGGATTATTTATATATATTATAATTTAGAACAAACAGTAAAAGGTTGTCATTATAGTACTCGGAGAATGTATCGTAGCTCTTCGCTCCGACATTCGAAACTCCGAGTACTATAATGACAGCCTTTTACTGTTTGTTCTAAATTATAATTTATAAATAGAGAGAAAGAGAGGGGCAGAGAAAGAAAGAGAGAGAAAGAAAGTCTGTAGTATCTGTGGGCATCGTGTATATCAACTTCATGGATTCATTTCTTCGGGCGATATAATATCCATTAATGTTATATCGCCTGAAGAAATGAATCCACGACGTTGATATACACGATGCCCACGGATACTACGGACTACACTTTAATCATACCAGGGATACGGACTGTGATCTGGAGAGACATGTGACTGGTGGAAACGCGCGTAGTGATGCATTAAACGTTTATAAATTCCATCCAAGGATTATTGTTATTATTACTATATTTATCATACATTATATTGGCACTACTCGAGGAAACCCCAACGACCCTGGTTCACCAGTCAGCATCACCAGGCTGGGGCAGGCATAATAGAATAAGACCTTTATTTACAAATTCCAAACGTTTCCCGTAAATACACACACACATAATATTAATATGAACAGCAGTTTGTAATGTTCCACCGAAAAGGAGAATCACAAATGTCGCTAAATGCAGCTAGACCCTTAGAAAGCACTGACATTGCTAGACGCTCTAATGCTGTAATTAACGCAGTGAATGAAAACATATACACTAGCAGAGACCATAATCAGACCAATATCTATATAAATTTGTGGGGGTGTATATGTGTCTGTACATATATAACATATATATATTTATATATATACACACACACAGAAACATTAACATAAATGCCAGAAAGTTTGGTCTAATCTTATGAAGTAATAAATAATCTGTATTAATAATTTAATAGATTAATTTCTCTCAATTATACATGAAATTAATCATAATGATTAATTTTAAAGGACTCGATTAATTCCCTAACATCTAACCAGTTTTTTTTTAAGTTGCGCTTTTTGTCCTTTTTTAATAACTTAAATATTTTGATAGATATTAAGTCAATAATTTTCCTTACCTTCACAAACATCTGTTTTGTATATATATATAGATATATATATATATATACATACATACATACATACATGCACACGCACGCGCATATATATATACATATATACATATATATACGTATGTATATGACTATATAAACATATATAGAGAAAGGGGGAAAGAAAGAGAGAAGTGTATATATATGTAAGAAATTAATTGCACATATATGTATACACACACAGAGGTGCACACACACGCACATACAATTCACACACGCACACACATGAATATAGAAACCCGGAGTCAAATACTGTACACGTCTATGTATGCATGTTTATACGTGTTTATATATGTAGGTATGCTTGTGGTGTTTATATATATATATATATATATATATATATATATATATATATATATATATATTACCAAGAACAAGTTTAAATTGATCGAGGGTATCAATGAGGAGAGAGATGTCGGAGACGGCTGAGCTTCCTCCTTTCTGGTTTTGAGATGCCAAATTTCTCAAGATTGGTAGTTAGGTTATGTGTTACATATCCTAGGGATGTATGTATATATATATATGTATATTTGTTCAAAGGATACATTAAGAATGGCGGCGCATCACTTTGTAGGATACCACTAATTGGTATATTATCCAACAACATAAAGGCTTTAATTATACCGACTGGATATTATTGTCAGGTACTTGTCAATGCCAGTTCTTTACCAATGAACCAATTCCTCGCTGAACGCTTGATGCGGAGTACGTTTAAAGAATTACAGACGAAGGAAGTTTTAAATTCTCGACAAATGTTTCGGTAGTATTCTGTTTAATGTATTCATAACAGATTACAAATCTCCAACCTAATCAGGCATTATCCATGAAGAAAGATATTGGTTTTAAATTTTGGCACTAAGCCAGCAATTCGGGGGGTGGGGAGAGTAAATCGATTGCCTTGACCTCAGTGTTCAACTGGCACTTATTTATTCGACTCTGACGGGATGAAACGCAAAGTCGACCACGGTAGGATTTGAACCCAGAACTAAACGACGTACGAAATACCGGTAAGCGTTTTGCCCGGCGTGCTAACGGTCATACGAGCTCGTCGCCTTACTTACTCTCTCTCTCTCCCCTTCTCTCTCTCTCTCTCTCTCTCTCTCTCTCTCTCTCTCCATCCCCTTTCTCTCACTATTTTCTCTCTTTCTTTCTCCTTTATCACTTTTCATTTCTCTCCCACAGTCTCATCTTCTCGTTGTCTCTGTTTACTTCAGATCCATTCTTTATCCCCCCTCCCTGAACACATATCACTCTTTGTGTCTGTCTGTCTGTCTGTCTGTCTTTATCTATCCGGCTCGCTTTCTTTCTCCTTCTCTCTCTCCCTCTCTATCTCTCTCGCTCCTTTTCTTTCTCCCTCTCTCTCTCTCTCCCTCTTTTTCTTTCTCCCTCTCCACCCCACTATCTCGTTCTCTTTCTTTCTCCCTTCCCGCCTCTCTCTCTCTCTCTCTCGCTCTCTCTCTCTCTCTCGCTCTCTCTCTCTCTCTCTCTCTCTTTGTGCTGTATTTATGATACCCCTTCTCTTCCACTCACCTTTTCTCTTCTTTCCTTTATCTCTCTCTCTCTCTCTCTCTCTCTCTATTTCTCACTACTTCTGACACCCTTACTGTGTTTATGCCACTTTTCTCTCTCTTTATGCCAATCTCTCTATCCCCCTTCTCTCTCTCTCTCTCTCTCTCTCTCTCTCTCTCTCTCTCTCTCTCTTTCTCTCCGTGTGCTTCTGTCACTTTCTCTTCCTCTCTCCTTCGCTTTCTTCTGCTCTTCGATTCATCTCCTACTTCCTCTCTCTTTCCCCCTCTCTATTCTACACTTTCTACTCTTTCTCTTCCACGTTCTCACTTCTTCAAACGCACAACGAAAACAAAAACAACAGCAACAACAACAACTATACTAACAGCACCCAACAGAACAGCAACACCAACAAAATCTTCAGGCAAAACAGTAATAAGAAAGAAAAAAAAAAACAAGCGGGGAAAGAGATTTGAAAAACAAAAAATTATTAAAACAAAGCGTAAACAAATAAGCCGGAGCGCCGAACTAGAATAGACGAGGTTAGGAAAATAATAAAGAACAGCGGCAAAAGTGAAAGAGGCCGAGGAGAGGAATAAGTGGCAATAAAAAGAGGGAAGTGAGGGGTGGAATTGGGGCGTTCCAGTGTTGAAGTGGGTGGCACAGGGTTAATGATTTTACAAAAAAAGTAAATTTTTTTTTTCCTGTCGTCTCTAGTTAATTGCATGTCGGAACAGTGTAAAGGGCTGTAAAATTGCCTCTAGTATAAACACTAGTCACGTGACTTAGTGTTGTCGGCCAGACACTGCCGCCATTTTTTTTTTTTTTTTTTTGGTTTGCGTTTGACAATTAACACCACGGAAAAAGTCTTCACCACCACTACCACCACCATCACCACCATTATGACAACTACAACAGCAACAACTAGGGCTAGTGCTACTACTACCTGACCAATCATTACTCGCCACTGGAACCAATACCGTCGCTGCTACGGACACGACATTCGTCACCACTACCACCGCCACCACCACAAGTAGCTAATATTTACCAATATCATTACCCCTCTCATCGCCATCATCATCATCGTCATCATCATATTAACGACCATTGTTCCTCGCCACCATTACTACTACTACTACTACTACTACTACTACTACTACTACTA
>NC_069002.1:1184864-1189018 GCF_001194135.2 Octopus bimaculoides | reverse complement strand
CCCAGCATCATCATCATCATCATCATCGTCATCAACACCTCTCCGTCTCCCTTGTCTTCCACGATTTCCGCCACAATTTGAACGTATGCCTCGTACGAAAGAAGCCGCCACCATCATCACCTCCACCACCAAAAACAAAAGCAACAACAACAACCACAATAAAAAGAGTACAAAAAATATAAGCAATAAAACAAAGCAACACATAAAAATACAAGACAAAGAAACACTTTTGTTCTTGTTTTCACGGCGAAATCAAACAAGAAACGAAAACAAGAGCAAACAATACAAAAGAATATGATCTTGTTATTCTACCTCACCATGACAACCACCACCAACACCAGCACCACTTATACTATTACCGAGGCCGCTTATGTCTTAATCTATTCTTAATTTGCTTCTTCAAGCCTCCTGGGAACTGAGGTATGTACCAGTAAGATATCACCGAGGTTGAATTTAATCCATTATGAGCGTCTTTTTCTTTATTTGTTCTCAATCTAAATAAATAAATAAACAGATAAAGGTGGAAGTTGGCAGAATCGTTAGCACGCCGGATAAAATGCTTAGCGGCGTTTCGTTCGTCTTTACGCTCTAAGTTAAAATTCTGCTGAGATTGACTAAGGTGTTTCATTCTCTCTGGGGTCGATAAAATAAGTACTAGCCGAGTATTGGCGGTCGATCCGATGTAAGTATTTACCCCCTGCTCTGAATTTGCTGGCCTTGTGCCAAAATTTAAAACCAATAAATAAAATTAGTATAATTTTTAAAATATAATAAAATATTGTTTTCAGAAAACAGTTTTACTTAAATTAAAAATTAGAACAGAAAATTTATGATAGGCCTAAGAGGATATGAACTTATCGTGATGGAATGAATTCCTGTCTTTATAAGGAACCCAAGACTTCACTTTCTAAAATCCGACAGTGCAATCTTAACTGGTTTCGTTTCCAATGAATCCTTTCATGTCCACGTAAACATGGAAATTATGAAAATAAAGGTCTCTCATTGCCGCATACGAGCGTGAAAATTTGAGCAGGACAGCGAAAGGTCCACCATGTATATATGTGCTTCAAAAGAGAATTCGAGTCGTAGTGAATTGACCGTTCAAATAGAAGTGAAAAACGTTGCAGAAGGGGACGTAGGAGTAGGACTACGACTTGAAATCTAGAATGAAACGTCAGACGTGAAAGGCGTGGCCGTGTGGTAAGAAACTTGCTTCCCAACCATATCATTCTGGGTTCAGTCTCACTGCATGACACCTTGGGCAAGCGTCCTCTTCTATATAGCGATATAGACAAGCGTGCATTTTGCACCAAAAAGCCAATATGATAATCTCCCTGATGGCAACTACCGCAGTATAGCATCTTTTAACATAGCACTCACATTCAGGTGGGGATAAATATTCTTTTCTACTCTAGGCACAAGGCCCGAAATTTGGGGGGAGCGGCCCAGTCGATTAGATCGACCCCAGTACACAACTGGTACTTAATTTATCGACCCCGAAAGGATGAAGGTCAAAGTCGACCTCGGTGGAATATTGAGGATAAATATTACCACTAGAAACTTAGTATCCATTTGTGAAAATTCATTTGATAAGGCATTAGTCAACCAAAATATACAGTAGCAAATACTTGCCGAAAGGTCAGCATCTAAGATCGAACCCGGACCCACATGGCTGCGAAATGAAAATCTGAAACGCACATCAATACCTACCTACACCCATACATAGACGCCCCAAGTAAAATTATTGCCCCCTCCCCTCCAAATTAATATTTCATTTCTATAATTCCCTGTATTTAGAATCAACAGTATTTTCTGGTAATTTCATGTTTAAGATTACACATCTTATATTGCTGTCACGTTTTGGTGGAGTGGGACGTAAAAGTGGGCACGGAGCGATGCGTTTCAGTATTAATTTTCAAATATATAAGAAAAACTAAATGTATAGGTTTAAGCTTAAGTATAGACATGAGTTTGGGCGTGTGGATGAAGGTATATATTGCTATGTGTATCAACGGGTAGGATAAATATTATTTCAATTAATTATTTATGTTTTATTTAATCTTTTCGTAGGTGTACGTGGGGTGACTGGGTGTTTATTACTAAAAGGTTTATATTAATTTTCACTTTGATTTCGTAATTTAATTTTGCTTGTGTGTGTATGTACACACAGACACAGACACACACACACACACACATGCACATATATGTATGTATACATGTATGTGTGTGTATATGTATATATATATATATATATATATATATATATATATATATATATATATTTGATACATGTATGTACAGATTTACCTATGGAAATTTTGAAATATACATACATATATATATTATATATATAGTGACACACACATATGTGTGTGTATATATATATATATATATGGTACCAAGAAAAAATTAATCGACGTGTAAATATTTTTCTAATGTTGAAATTACTCTCTGATTTTATTCAGTTTCGCAAATTTTGCTGATCAAGGAAAGGATCTCTGAACGAAATGATCTGAAATAATGTAGTGTAGTAAAAAGTAGAAAAACAGAGAAAGAGGAAAATATAGGAAGAATTGTGTGTATATGTACGTGAGTATGTGTATGTCTGCGTGAAGTGTGTGTCTATACTAACCTGAGGAATATTCTTCTCACTCAAGTCTTGACGTTGAGTGAGAAGGATGGAGCAAACCAAACGACGTTCCGGTGGCGCTTCCTTTTATGAGTGCTAGAGCCCAACATATCGGAGATGCGGTCCTTAAACGCACTGAACGACTATGCCGCGTCGTAATAGGGGGCTGTGGCGCCGAAAGTTTTTTGACTTGAGGATAAGTTCGAGATCCTCTTGCGTCTAAGCCGATTGAGTGAGTGTTCCTTGGTTCGTCTAGAGCTAATGAAATAACAATGGTTAAATTTATGGAAGAAAACGTTATGTGGTGGTGCGATGTAATTCTCCTACTTGAAACTCAGTAAATTTCCAATTATTTTTATCATCGATCCCAGCATTTATCAAAAGTTGTTGCTCAAGCTTTTCGTTATTGTTTTGGTAAAATCATCAGCGTTTCCCTCAACACCATTTCACACTTCTAATGTGTGATATAGGTCTAATACTTTTGGCGTTTTCATTTTAGGAAATAACATTTATCGCCTATTAAAATACCCAGAGGAAGCAATAACGATTAATATTTACAATTTTACCAGTTTGACCGCTCTATTAAATAACAGCAAAAGAATGTGTGTTAAAGATTTGCTGTTAGAAAACTATTTTATTTGTGTATGAAAGGAGTAATCTAGCCAAATTGTGCATCGTACTGTTTGCTCAATTGTCGAGTAATTAGCCTATGATTAAGAGAAACGGACTTAATAACAATGATGGTGTTACAAGCTGTAATAAAAAAAATTGAATATATTTATATGAAAGGCGCTGGTTAATGAGCAGTAAGAACAGAAAGGATTTTGCACGACCATATTCTATACCAACTTGCATGCTCTTACGTCAGAATATGATTTCTTAAAGAAACATTTGTAGGTGTACTATAAAAATTTGTTTTTCCGCCATAGTGTTCGGAGTTCAAATGTCGCCGGCGACGAATTTGCCCTTGATCCTTCCTGGGGCGATGAAGTAAATACTAGATGGCCATAGAAATCCATCTGATCCACTTCTTCCCCACCCAACAAAATTCAATGCCTTGAACATATGGCAGAAAGGATTCTTCTTCTTCTTCTTCTTCTTCTTCTTCTTCTTCTTCTTCTTCTTCTTCTTCTTCTTCTTCTTCTTCTTCTTCTTCTTCTTCTTATCGTCGTCGTCATCGTCATTTTCGTCATCGTCATCATCATCATCATCATCATCATCATCATAATTAGTATATAGTAAGAAAGAGAGAGAACTCTAAATATGCGTATTAAATGAAAGATATATACACATACATACATACAAACATATGTGCATATGCATACACACATACACACATACACACACACACACACACGCATACACACACATATCTGCGCACATATGAGCCGGATCCGGATCGCAGGTCTCGAAGGGCTTCCAAAGTTCATGGTCACAGACTCTCCTTCTTTTTCAGGAAGTAAAAAATTCATATAAACACGGAAATGCACAAACACACACACACACACACACACACACACACACA
>NC_069002.1:1179138-1181182 GCF_001194135.2 Octopus bimaculoides | reverse complement strand
TATATTAACATATTTGTATGTGTAAATATGTGTGCGTGTGCGTGTGTGTGTGTGTGTGCATTCGTATAGATACTCATATGTAAAAAATAAACAAATTATTTGGGACACAGCGAGAGATGATTGAAAGAGAGAGAGAGATTGAGAAACATGGAGAGAATGGGGTTGAGAGAGGTGGTGGCATAAAAGTAGACAGCCCCCGTATCTGTTCAACTTCAGATTCTGAATGTTGAAAATCTTGCGGCTATTGACTATCCAGGGACAGGACATTGTTTTCAGATTCTTATAATGTTTTATTCTTGTTATTATTGTTGTTGTTGTTGAAGGTGTTGAGCAGAAAGTTTAGAGCGGCGGAAAGATTTTTTTGCGTTATATCTTCCAGCGTTTCGCGTTGTGAGTTCAATTTTAATCGACATCAATTTTGCCTTTCATCTTTTCGGGGGCGAATAAAATAAGTAAAAGTTAAGTCCTAAGGTTGTCTATCTTTGCTCACGTTGTACCAAAACTGATATTATTAAAGTGGCAGAATCGTTAGCACGCCGGACAAAATGCTTAGCGGTATTTCGACTATAGCTACGTTTTG
This sequence comes from Octopus bimaculoides, assembly GCF_001194135.2. Classification (NCBI taxonomy): domain Eukaryota; kingdom Metazoa; phylum Mollusca; class Cephalopoda; order Octopoda; family Octopodidae; genus Octopus; species Octopus bimaculoides. The sequence continues at coordinate 1,180,602 of NC_069002.1, read as the reverse complement.
AGTTCAAATTCCGCCGAGGTCGACTTTGCCTTTTATCCTTTTGGGGGTCGATAAATTAAGTACCAGTTACGCACTGGGGTCTATGAAATCGACCGACCCCTCTGAGATAGAATCTAGCCGTTGCATTTTTGTGTTAGAAACACAATGCCTGTCTGATCGCAACGGTCTTCGTTGCTACAGCCTCTCTTAAAAAGACAGATACGTGTCGCCTTCATTGGTGTTAATACCTTGCACCCGATTCTCACCTGCTTAAACGAAGTTCGAGCTTCTGTGTCTAGGGAACAGTAAAAGTCTACATTCACTGGCATTGCGGAAGCTTGGATTCCTACACCAAAAGAAGTCCCTTCCTTTCTATATATCCTCACCGTAGACATTGTTGGCTCCCTCTCTGATAAGTGACTTCACATTTAAAATGCACGGTGTACTTTTTTTACTAATTACAAAGACCATAATAGATATTAATTACTTAATTACCCAATTGACGTCATTATATTAGAATTGGGTTTACTAGTACAAAAAAAAAACACTGATATAATAAAGCGTTTAAAAGTGTAAATTCGTATTGCCTTAATAAAATTAATTATAGCCGTTGAAATGAATAATTTAAGCAATAAGGGCATATACATACACAGAGCCAGATACACACATACACATGCACACGCACAACACACACACATACACACACACTTTTCGACGGAGAGTATTGGAAGGCGATAGATATACAGACAGGTATATAAGTAGAAGTCTGGATAGATATAAATACATACACATGTAAACACATATACTATACAAACATAAATACATACATACTCACACACACATACATACATATGTATCTTTATGTGTTTTTCTGTTCGTCCCCCACCCTTATCTTAAAAACTTCTGTTGGTTTATTTACGTCCTCGTATCACAGCGGCTGCTCAAAGTGACCAATAGAAAAATTACTAGGCTTAAAAGTAACGTAAGTGCCTTGTTCGACTAAACCCATCTCGACTGTAGCCAGCATGGCCTCACTTGAATGTTTGATGCCAAAAAATATAACACAAACACACGCATATATATATATGAGTATGTTTATGCGCATATGCATACATACGTACATACATGCATACATACATAAAAATTATTAGTATATATTTCTTAGTGAATTAATTTAAACATACATACAAGTAACATTGATTAAATGTTCAGCAGAAATTCCTACCAATAAATCATTTTTTACGAATTCTTTTTATTTTATTTTCATATGTGTTATGCATTCTTTATTCGTTTTATATTACGAAAAATTTAGCAAATTGATGGCCTTTTTGCTCATAGTAACCAAACACACACTTCAGTTTGTAACTATGTCTGGATGTAGTGCGCGTATATATACACACGTACACACAGAGACACACATATATATGTATATATATATATATATACATATATACACACACGTACATATATATATATATATATATA
>NC_069002.1:1177680-1179047 GCF_001194135.2 Octopus bimaculoides | reverse complement strand
AAATCAATTCTGATTGTTTACATCGAAATTTTTCGGTTCCGAAAACAGACTTTTACATTTTAATCACACACACGCCCAAATAGAGACAGACAGAGAACGAGAGAAAGAGAGACAGAGAGATTGAGACAGATAGATAGATAGATAGATAGATAGATAGATAGATAGATAGATAGATAGATAGATAGGAAGAGAGAGAGGGAGGGAGAGTGAGACAAACAGAAATAGATGCATATGCGCACACACATGCACAGACACCCTACACACACATACACACACACATAATCACACACATCTATGTACACTCTATTCTTAGATATGCAACACGAACACACTCTTTTTCCTCGCGTGGGATGTCTCAATCTTTCTTCTTCTTCTTCTTCTTCTTCTTCTTCTTCTTCTTCTTCTTCTTCTTCTTCTTCTTCTTCTTCTTCTCCTTCTCCTTCTCCTCCACCTCCTCCTCCTCCTCCTTCTCATTATTATTATTATTATTATTATTATTATTATTATTATTATTATTATTATTATTATATCCCACATATTTTTTTGTCTCGCTTTGTGCCTAACCGTTTCCCCGAGTGTGTATGCGCATGCTTGTGTGTGTATACGCATGCGTGCATGCGTTTGTATGAGTATGCATTTACGTCTATATATGTTTCTATTCGTATGCTTTTATCTATGCCGAGCGTGTGTCGCGGCGGAAAGTGGAGGGTTTCTCATACAAAATAATCACAAGTGTCAAAATAATTTCGCTACATTTGTTACAAACCCTTGTCTGACATGATGCCCGACCATGTATCATTATTACATCGACACAGAAAAAACAAGCGTCTCTAGGGGACAAGAAACCCAGCTAATATTACTGGTGATTGCAATTAGCCTTTGGAGAGGGCTTCTAATTTCTTTAAAATTAATTTTTTTTAATATTTAATACCAGCATATTAAGCAGATACACGCGAACACGTGTCGCTATGTATGTCTGAATGTGTGTATCTATGTATGTATAGATATACGAGTGTACATGCATGTACATATATGTATATACCTGTATCCAACACACACACACATATACTATATATATGTATATATATACACACACGTATATATAGTAATATGTTGATATATTTACGTACACAGAGTGCTCTATATATTTGTGTGTGTACGCACACAGACAAACACACACACACATATATTTATATATGTATGTATGTATGTATATATACATGCACATTTACACACATACATTCATGTACACGCTTGTTTTTCTTTGCTTTAGAAACGATAAGAACGCTACGTATGTTACAGATTATATATTCTTGTACGGAATTTTCTACTACTACTACCACTACTACTACTACTACTACTATTAT
>NC_069002.1:1176301-1177287 GCF_001194135.2 Octopus bimaculoides | reverse complement strand
TATATATATATAAATGTGTATGTGTGTGTTCTGTTGTGTGTGTGCGCGTGTATATTAATCGAAGTGTACAGTACTACATATTCATTGCGGCCGATTTTACCAATTGGTTTCGCTGTAGAGGCTCAACAGAGTGTTGCGTAACTCTCCGATTATGTAACGCTGCGCCTTTCAAAGATGGCAGATATGGAATGAAATATGGCAACTGCTCTCTATTGTTGGAAGTGAGCAGACACAGCCTGTTTTGTGGTTGCCGTGAAGAAGATGATGAAATGAACTGAGTAAATGTGAAGAGTTATATCCCATGTTACCAAAAACACCATCTCTAGAGTGAAAGATAGAGTGAAACGGAGACAACGTTGCCCAGTTCAACTGAAACTGTATACATAGAGACAATACTGTGTGTGTGTGTGCGTGCGTACGTGCGCGTAACATACATATCTATTTATACTTATATTTTTAAATGTATATAATGTATATATATATATATAGTTATATACACACATATATATATTTCTATATATATATTGATAAAAAGTGTAGGTGGCATACGAGTGGGTATATATTTATAAAAAGGAAGTTTGAAAACGACACTATATAAAATAAATTTTAATTTATAATTTTCTCAGAGATATTTTACATGTTTCGGTTCTTGAAAAAACGAACTTTATCAAAAATACATATTTAAAAAAAAAATGTAATTAAAAGAAAAGTTCATAATTGTTTCTTACTGGTGTCAACAGAGTCCACGTGGGAGCGTTTTTTGTGTGGGGACATAATGGCTGTCTCGTGCGTTGACTTGAATCGTTGGTTGTTGTAGTAGTAGTGACCGTGTTGGCAATGGTAAACACCTATATATATAAATATAGATAGATAGATAGATAGATAGATAGATAGATAGATAGATAGATAGAGTGAGGTAGATAGACAAAGAAAAAATTTATAGAACGAAAACATCAGTACATCAGCTATTATGATGAAAATGTCAG
>NC_069002.1:1174509-1176014 GCF_001194135.2 Octopus bimaculoides | reverse complement strand
CCTTCTTTAAATCTGTGCATGTGAAGAAATGTTCATCAAGGGAGATTTTCTAGTTAACGATGGATCATTTCATTTCAACTTTTGGGAATCGTGCAAAGTGAAATAAACGAAATAAAATATAGTAACAATAGCATAAATAAACTTGTGAGACCTTAAATAAATAGCTTATTATTATTATTATTTTTTTTTTTTTTAACTTTTAAATAAAAAGTCTGTCGGGTGAGAATAATCAAGAGACAATTAAATATAATTGAAATATCAACATTGGAAATTCTATCTATTTCTGCAACGTTATAGATGCACATACATACATACATACATACATACATACATACATACATACATACATGCATATATGTGCGTCTGTGTATGTGTGTGCATGCATAAATATATTTATATTTATATGAATATATGTGCATATATATATGTATATATGTATATACATATTTATATGTGTATACATATATATGTGTGTACAACGATATACATACATTTGTATGTATACATTCATAGAAACGCATACTTATATGTTCATATACACATACATATTGACCATATATATAATCATATATATATATTTGTATACATATATATATACATTCATATACATATATATATATATATAATATATATATATGTATATATTTGTGTGTTTATATGTATATATATATATATATATGTGTGTGTGTGTGTGTGTGTGTGTGTGTGTGTGTGTATAGACATATTTTAAGAGACACACATACACGATCATACGCACACAAATACATAAATACATAAATACATAAATACATATATATATTTATATATTATTTATACAAATTGCTCGATCCTGCGTTTTTACTTTTAAGTCTAAGTCTACAAAATCCTAAAGTTGATTGCTTAAATAATTAATTATAGAAAGTAGAAAAGTGCTTATCCAATTAAACGTTAGTTTTTCGTCTACTAAAAATATATTTATTAAGTTCATCAGGGATTACATAATTAGTTAATTGAACATTCGTAATGACCGTGCGTCACTCGCATAAGTATTCGGTTTCGTTAAATGCTTTGTGAGTTTCTTTTTTTTTTTGTTATGTAAGTTGCGCGCGCACGTGTGTATGTTTTTTTTATCCTAAAGATTGCTTGTGTGATGTTTTGTATGTATATGTGCATGAAAAAGTGCGTGTTTGTGCGAGTATATTTTTCTGTGTACGTTTATATGTATATATCTAAGAGAGTATATATATTCACACATTCGCGCATACAAATATATACATACTCACATACACACACACACACACACACACACACACACACACATATATATGTATGTATATAGATAGATAGATCGATAGGTATAAATCAACACTCACACATATCTGCATATCTCTCTCTCATATTTTTATACATATACATATATTTATATGTATCTTTGCACATATAGGCATATATGTGTATATATATATGTAATTATATATGTATATGCACACACACACACACACACACACACACACACACACACACAC
>NC_069002.1:1172908-1174494 GCF_001194135.2 Octopus bimaculoides | reverse complement strand
ATATATATATATATATATATATATATATATATATATATATATAAGGCAAAGAATTGCGCTACTGCCTTAGAACAGTAAGCATTCGGATATGAATACATAGGTATACATCCAGAAGTGTATTGGATATTCATTATCCCTTAGATGTTTGTTTAATCTCTTACTCATACAGACGTGTAAATATATATATATATATATATATACGCCCACATTCATATTTATATACGCGCTTATGTGCGTATGTATGAGTGTATGTGTGTTTATGTGTGCGTGTGTTTGTGTTTGTGTGTGTGTGTGCATGTACGTGCGTGTCTATGTGTGTGTGTGTTTGTGTTTACAAATTGGATAAATGATTAATAGCACATTCTTGTATGAATTGTAACCGATCCGTATAAATTGTGTGTCAGATTACTAACCGATTAATGTATAAGAGCGGGTGGGATTAGCATCAAAATACATATAAATTGATTTTAGGATTAGCAACACATGTTTGTAAATTAGATGTACCATTGGGAATATATCTCCGTAAAGGATTAGGAACACGTCGTAGTAAAATGGATATGTATTCGATCTCTTTAAACTGAGTATATAATGTGAATCATCATCGTAAATTGGATTTAGAAATTAGCAAACAATTCATCTGGAATCTTTGTGGGATTAGCAGCATCTCTGTGCAAATTATGTGTAAGATTAGCAACAGATCCGTGCAAACTTATCACCATAAATTGTAGGCAGAAATTAGTTAAATATTTTCTGACTTGTGTACAGGATTAGCAACAGAACTGGGCAGACTTAATTCAACGTAATTGAATATAGAAATTAGCAAACAATACAATCAGAAGTGAAGGCATTCAGCTGGCAGAATCGTTAGCAACGCCGGATAAAATGGTTAGCGGCGTTTCGTCCTTCTTTACGTTCTGATTTCAAATTCTACCGAGGTCGACTTTACCTTTCATCCTTTCGTCAGGTCAATAAAATAAGTATCAGTCGAGCACTGGGGTCGATGTAATCGATTTACCTCACCCCACCCAACGAACTTGCCGCCCCTGTGCCGAAATTTGAAACCTATATATTCAGAAGTGAGTGGAGGATTAGCAACAACAGAGTAGATTATATGTAGGATTAGTGATACATTAATGTAATCTCAGCTAAGGTTAAGCATCACATTATTTATTCATTCGTTGTATTATTTGTATAATTGTATTGAACCTCACTGGAAATTATGGAGGAGACCAACGAGAAATATGAGTGTAAGTCTTTCTGTAATCTACAGATATTAACATTGTTTCATCACAGACAATATTCCATTGAATCCAGTTTTTCCTTTCATTCTTCTGAGATGGATAAAATAATGCATGAATGAAGAGTGATGGAATGATGGAAATTTACAGAGATTTCGATGAAGATGTGTTGCGATATCAGTTCCGGATTCTTGCATTTTGAGTTCTTGGGTCAGGCTCTTGACCTAATTCTCGTTTGTGGCGTTGTTTAAATGTGTGTGGGGACGTGTGCGTAAGCCAGGAGCGTTGTTAGAATTTCTTTCCCTCCCTTCCTCCTACATCTCTCTCTCTCTCTCTCTCTATCTCTCT
>NC_069002.1:1169122-1172898 GCF_001194135.2 Octopus bimaculoides | reverse complement strand
CTCTCTCTCTCTCTCTCTCTCTCTCTCTCTCTCTCTCTTTCTCTCCCTCATCCTCTTTCTGTCACTCATCTTTTCTAACTCTTTTCCACAGATTATTTTTTACACCACAAAATCTATTCTAAGCACTCCTGATAGACAGAACTAAATTATCAATGTGCCCTTTCACTTTCCAAGACGATTGAATGAGTTTTGAAGGAGATTCGGTTGCTATTTATTTTTTACCAGTTCGAGCAGCGCTAAATACAGAGATTCCGTCGCGGGAACGGTAAGTCATTTAACTGTTACAAGTAGATTTCAATGCGAGTTAAATCATCTCCACCTTGGTAAAAAACCATTATGGCGCTCGCTGAAGGTTCAACGTCTGAGCATCAATTACTCAGTACATTATCCCAATCAACAAATAATTAGAATAATTAAGTACTAATGAAGATTGGGAACACGTTGAAACCATCAATGACGAGTGTACTAAAACAAAGGAAGGTATTTTATCGTGTTAATTGTCTGTTAATTAATAGGGGAAAACGCAATTAAGCAGCTTCTTTCCTGTGTAATCTTGTGCTTATCTACTTGTATATGATTTTGCACAAGTAGAGAAGTCAGGTTGATCAGAGTATATATATATATGTGTGTGTGTGTGTATATATATTTCCACTCATATATACATATACATAATATACATATATTTACATATATTTCCACTCATGTATACATATACATATATGCGCGCGCGCGCGTGTGCGTGTGTGCGTGTATGTGTGTGTATGTATGTGCGTGTATGTATGCTTATATAATTATTTATTAATAATATCTTTATTAATAGCTTATTATCATGAGAGATAAATTTGGATGTGCGAATGAGCCAACACTCAACATTACATCTGTCACTCGTAGAAGCTGACTATTCTCTATCTCTGAATGCTATTCATCTATATTCAGTGAAGGACGTTTTTAAAATTGATAGATAGATAGATAGATAGATAGATAGATAGATAGATAGATAGATAGATAGATAGGTAAATCGATGGTGTAAATATTGGATATATATATCCATCACCATCACCCTTTGACAACTGGTGTTGGTGTGTTTCCATCCTCGTAACCTAGCGGTTCGGCAAGAGAATTGATCGAATAAGTACTAGATGTTAAAAATAAGGTACTAGAGTCGATTCAGTCAACTAAAATTTCTTCAAGGTGATGCCCCAGCATGGACGCGGTCTTATGACTGAAACAAGTAAAAGAAACATTGCGACTTCCCCATAGTCAAATGGCAGTTTTTAGAAATATATTACCATAGGTATGATTCGAACACCCAAACCGAAGTTCTAGCCAAAGTCGGTGAGATTTTCATGAAAAGAGGAATTAAATGTAAGGATCAAATTCCTCTCAGAATGTACGTTATTGTTTAAGGAGGAATACACAGTTGAGCAACCTGAAAGGAAAAAAAAAACAGGTTGGTTATGGGTAGATTGCCTTTGCTGGTATGTAGGTTCAGTTACATTTGACTGACGCTAAACTACCGCCACCACCACCATTACCATTACCACTACTATCAAGACGGCAACAACAACAACTAGAACAACAATGGTTGTATCATACTACTTTCAGAATCAAATTTGAGCGTATTAATAAAAAGACTTCATAAAAACTGTCTGTAACTCGTGAGAAAATTGGATCTATAACCAATAAAATAATCAATATATTTCAAACCAGTTCGATATCTCATAACATATCAATACTGCGGCAACACAATATTTATTTTAATGCAGTATTATAGAAATTATAGAAGTTTTATCAGATCGATTTTCTGCTTTCCGATAGCCTAAAGTTAAAGAAGTATTAGGAATTCTGAAACTGCATCGTTCATAACTGGAAACACATACACGTGGGCGCGTACACACATACAAAGAAACAGACAAACAGAGAAACACATGTGGGTGCCTGTGTGTCTGTGTATCTGTGGGTGTGCATTGTATGTTAAGTTCCTTGTATACAAAAGAGAAAGAAAAAGTACTCCGTACATAAAGTAGAGTATATTCATTTTAGTTGGAGCTTTAGATTTCACAGATCCTATATTTGGAACGAAGAGTTTGAATGGAAGTAATGGAAAAGTTTACATATATGTACTGATACGTATATATATATATATATATATATATATATATATATATATAAGTAAACACAAAGAAAGGATCCTTCATCAGTTGTCGGTTGTCTATATACTCCGCATTTCGAGCGTTCAACGACAATATGAGTTTAATATATATAAACGTACATATGTGCATATGCGCCTGCTAGAAGCTCGATGGAAATTATCAAAACTTTGCCAAATTTCATCATCTGAAATCTTTGTGGAACTTCTTTGTTCGGAAACAGCTCTTACTTAAGAGAAACATATCACTCTACATATGTGTGTACGTGTGTGAGCAGATATATCCCTAGGATGCAAAAATGGGTGTATATAATTAATGTATGTAGCTATGGGCAACACATATTGTAACTTATTGGATTTGAAGTAGATGTCGAGGTATTAGTCTAAGAAATCGGACCCTAAATATGGTTCCGTTTAATCACTACACGAAAACATGAAAGGGGAACAGCAACAGCAACAACAACAACAACAGGTTCAGCTGCAACAACAATAACAACGGCACAGCAGTATTCGCGACTTCTATTTTCCCTTTAAAGCATAAAATTACTGAAGCTAAAAAAATATGAAGAAATAGAAGAAATATTTATATAACATCAACTACAAAACCAGTAACAACATTAATAATTATGAAAAGAAAAAAATGTTCTTTTAATTTTTAATTGCTAGGAAGATTAGTTGATGCGACTGTTAATTAGAGAACGAAATAGAGAGAGAGGTAGAAGGGAGAGAGAAACAGAGAAAGAAAATGAAAACTATACCGAAATAGAAATTTTATACCTGTATACATACATATACATATATATTTGTATATCTATATTTGTATATATATAGATTGATAGATATATGTATGTATGTATGTCTCCTGCTATGTCTACATTTGCCTATCTGTTTACGGTTGTGTGTGTGTTTGTGCGTGCGTGTGTGTTATAAGGCAGATGGGAGGAGTGAGGCATTGAGAGACACTCGCACACACAAATACACATATACACATATACACACAAGTCATTTTTTAAAGAAAAGTAGATGAACCCAAGAAGGATTAAATACTTGTATAGCAAGAAAACACTTATTTCGAGGATTAACATCTCAGTTACGCTTTGAGGTATCACTTGTCGGTTGTCTTGCTTCTTTAAATATTAAACGAAATAAACATCACGGATCACACCGTCTCTTCATCCAACCCTCTTCCACTTTGTGTAAATATGTTCTCGACACCGATGTCTAACAGATCTGTCACAATTCTGACCTCCACCAACCCACGAATCTGCTAACCTACAATTGCCATCTGGCGACACTGTTACATATTGCCTAATAATTCCAATGTTATCTCCTTGCGCTATCAAGAAAGCAACGCACCACTCGTTCCAGGAATAAGTACAGGGGTCCCTTTGCTCAACAAAGCCTTCCAAAGAGGCTCCACGTTATGGCTGCAGTCCAATGACAGACAGAAAGAAATAACAGAATATTTCTATTTATATGTATACACAGAAGAGAGTAGGCTCGAAGCATCAAAGACTCTTCCATTTCTCCCGAGCGTCAAACTAAATACACCTGTCTCTGTCTTTTGTTTTCTGTACATTTGAACTACACACACACACACACACACACACACACACACACACACACA
>NC_069002.1:1167127-1168687 GCF_001194135.2 Octopus bimaculoides | reverse complement strand
GGCAAGAAATCTAGGGGCGAGGTTAGTCGATTACATTGACCTCAGTGTTCAACTAGTACTTATTTTAGCGACCACGGAAGAATGAAAGATACTTTCGACCTAGGAGGAACGTGAATTCAGCACGTAAAGATACCTATTTATCTATCTATCTATCTATACACGATCCCTATTGATCGCCCTTTTTTTTTTGATCCCTTTTGATCGAACTACCCCCTTTTCCTTCCTACGATCCCTATTGATCGACCCCCCCTTTTTTTCCTTCCCCCTCCCAAAAAGAAAAGCTCTACATTGTATTTGTCCCATCTTCGTTGAGCCCTGTGTGGCTAATAAAAGAAATGTATCTATCTATCTGTCTGTCTGTCCACTTATATATCTAACTATTTAATTATCTATCTGTCTATCTATCTATTTATTTATTTGTCTATCTATCTACCTATCTATCTATTTATCAACTGGAAGGGCCCCAATCATGGTCTCAACTGGGAGGGCCCCAATAATGAAGCTGTTCTATCCTAGGCTCTGACCTAGGGCTAAACAAGAAAAAACAATAATAAAAAAGATGATCGCGTGATTAACATCACCGCTTAAATTACTTATTTCCTTTGTCGATGGTGCGTCGAACAATTGCTGCTGTCATTGCCACTACTACATCCACTGTTGTTGCTGACGCTGCAGCTGCATCGACTGCAGTTGCAACTGCAGACTACTGCAACCTATTCCTTTGCTGATGCAACAAATTGCACAGCTACAGATTTGCAGTTTGGTGTTAACTATTGTTCTTCTTATTGTATATGTTGCTGTTGCTGTTATTTTTGCTGTTTTTGCTGTTGTTGTTATTTAGCCTTAGCGGAACAGGCCATCAAACCATACGAAAGATGGTTCCAGAACATAACAAAATTTTGAAGACATTGTGTATATAGTTTTAAGAATTCGTATCCAAAGTTTCCTTTTCTTCTCCCTTTAAAATGGATGGGCGTGAAATGGGGGCGATTTATCGGGGGGTTGGGGGGTACTAGCACTCAGAGGGACCAGAAAAGAGGCTGGTTTCACTGGTGCACAATATTCAAATATTTTGTTACCGCACAATATTCAAATATTTTACGCACAATGATGCATAACGATGCTCATTTATGCACAATTATGCATAAATACGACGTGCCATAGATGGTCGGAAGCAGTGCATGGACGTTCAAACTGCTAAACATGGCAGCCGAATCAAATTCACATCACACTATACAGAATTAAGAAAACAAAGAACGCATTAATGTAAGACAGGATGGTCACGGCCAATCAATGAACACAAAAAACAACAACAACAACAATAATATTAAATGTAATGATATGCAACGATGCACAAATATGTGCAATGTTCATATGATTTCGATAGAAGTTTATTAAAATAAAAAACATATTTGTAGAAACAACTCCACCTCGAACAGCCGCCAACCAATACCAAATAATAATGTTTGAAAAAATTAATTAAAAAAATTAATTGGTCGCCATGTATATACATACATACATATATACATATGCGTGTAAATATAAATAAATATATATATA
>NC_069002.1:1161905-1162896 GCF_001194135.2 Octopus bimaculoides | reverse complement strand
ATATATACAGGAGATCATGCGCATGTAGATATACACATGATATTATCGTTATTATTATTAGACGAACTTTCCTACCTTTTCGGACAAAACCTTTTGTAACCTTCGTCCTGTCTTTGTCCTTATATGTCTTTAATTGATATTAGCCCTTGTGGCCAATAAAACGAATTAATTATTATTATTATTATTATTATTATTATCATTATTATTATTATTACTGTTATATGACAGCGAGCTGGCTGAGTTGTTTTGTACATCGGACAAAATGTTTAGTGGTATTTCGTCCGCCAGTACGTTCTGAATTCAAATTCCACCAGGGTCGACTTTACAATTCATCCTTTCGGGATTGATAAAATCAGATCCAGCATGCTGGCAGAGATGTTTTGTAACACGGATAAACGCTTAGCGCCATTTCGTCCGTCGATACACTCTGATTTCAAATTCAGCCGATGTCAACTTTACGTTTCGTCCTTTCGGGGTTGATAAAATAAGTACCAGTTGAACACTGGGGTCGATCTAATCGACTTATCCGCTCTCCCGAAATGATTGGCCTTGCACAAAAATTAGAAGCCAATATTATCGTAATTGTTGTTGTTGTTATTGTTGTTGTAATATTAGATGTAAATGTAAAATGGCTGCCGATAGTTATTTGCTTCTGGATACAATAACAAATTTCGTTACAAATTTACTCAACTCTTAAAGCACCTTCTCATACACTTGATAAAACTTCAAACTATGACCATATATTTTTCCCTGCACGGATTCCTGCTTAAATAAACAATTTAAATGATATATACATATATAGAGAGAGGGGGAGATACATACATGAAGTTAATGGATCGATGCATATTTGTATAAAAAATATATGTGGGGAAGTATTTGCATTCGTTTCACTCGTTTCAGTATCTACCTTATCATTAATCTCTCTGCATATCTACCTTTTAGCTCTCTCTCTCTCTCTCTCTCTCTCTCTCTCTCTCTCTCTCTCTCTCTC